>NC_090442.1:1010643788-1010796288 GCF_031143425.1 Pleurodeles waltl | reverse complement strand
CCTGGATCTTGATCCGACGTCCATGGAGCCCTCCTCGGATACGCTGGCTGGGAGGTCCCGGTCAACTTTTTACCTTCGGACTTAGTCTCTTTTTCGGAGATTTTTCTTTACCGGGACGAACCAGCAAATCAGGCCGGGTCGCGGTTGAGGCAAGCCGGCTAGAGTTGCCGCGGCGGGTCGGTCCCTCTATGTAGCTTTTTTACAAAAGTTGTCCAAACTTCTCCAAACTTCTGGGGCTTCTCCCAGATGTCCTTTTAAGGTTCTTTTGAGGTCCACAGCTCACCCCAAGGGTCCAGAAGTTCTGAGATGGTCCTTGGGGGGGGGTGGACTACAACTCCCAGAATGCACCTGGCGCAAACTCCTTTTTGGCCACTGGACAGTGGTCAGCTGGTCGCTTTCTTCAGGAGTTGGTGCAGGGGACTCTGGTTAGCAATTTTTCACCTGTAGCAAACGGAGTCCCTCCTTGAACCAGTTGAAGCCAGGCAAAGTCCTTCTTGTGGTGAAGCCCAAGTGTGCAGCTGGTGCAGTCCTTCTGAGTGCAGGTTCCAGGTGCAGGCCAGGGGTCCAGCAGGGCAGTCCTTCTTCTTCTGTTCTTCCTTGTTGGATGTGGTAGGGAACTGAGGTGTGGGTGCAGGTCTGCTAGTTTTATCCTTGCTCCTGGGTGAAAAGCAGGGGGGGGTCCTGGTTCTTCAATCAGGTGCAGGGTCCTTCCCCCTGTGATGACCACTTCCTGGGAAGTGTGGCAAAAATCAATCCCAGGAGGCAACATTCTCAAAAAATCCATCATGGCGGAATCTGATTTTTGGAGGTTACATCTGGCTGAGCCCACCCACTGGTGTGGCTAAAAATCATAAACACACCCCTCTCCTGCCCTCTCCTAATCAAATCAAGGGGGCACCTAATTGTCTGGGGTTGCAGGATGTGGAGGTGTTGCTGGTTGCTCCAAATGTCCTTCTCTGCCTTTGAAGACCAGTTTGGCAGCCCTCCCCCTTCCTGCCTCACCATCTGCTGAGGGGAGATTCCCTCCCACAGGCACATTCCTTTGTGTGAAGCCAGGCCACTTCACACCTCATCAAGGTAGCTCGGCCAAGCTTCTCGAGGCTGGCCAATCAGAGCACAGCAGCAAAAACAATGCACTGCTGAAATTGGCAACTTTTCAGGTAAAGTTTAAAACTCTTTACCTGAACAAGTTATATTAAATCCAACAACTGGAAGTTGTGGGATTTATTACAACGATTAATTTGATACCAAACTCTTGGTATGCATCATTTAAGGAGACTTTAAACATTAAAATAAAGTCTCCCCATTCTAGCCTATGAAGGCCATTTACTTCAATGAGGGAAAAACGAATTTGGCTGTTTTTACCTCACCAGGGCTTATAAAACTATTTTTATAAAGTCCCTGCTTATAGTTACATGGCACCCAGCCCTAGGGGCACATAGGGCACACCTTAGGGGTGACTTATATGTAAAAATAAGGTAGTTTAAGACTTTGGAACTACTTTTAATTCCAAAGTCAAATTTGCATATAAATTTAATTTAAAAGCAGCCAGCAAGGCAGGCCTGCCTTTAAAATTATACTGGGCACCTCAGCAGTGCAGCTATGGGTGCACCACCTATGCTGTGGTCCCTAAACCTACATGCCCTACCATATACTAGGGACTTATAGGTAGGTTAACTTATGCAAATTAGGCTAATTATAATTGGCTATCAATTTTACACAGAGCACAGGCCCTGGGACTGGTTAGCAGTACCCAGGGCACCATCAGAGTCAGGAAAACACCAGCAAAAAAGTGGAAAATGGGGGCAAAAAGTTAGGGGGCCTCTGCAATCAGCTCTGTTTTCTCACAGCCATACTGCAAGAAACTCCATGTTACACCTGAAGATATCATACAGATGGAGAGTAGATGGGGGGGACAAATATATAGCTCTGGAACATCGACTTTCGCCAAAGGAGTACTGATTTGGATCGCTCCCAGGGTCCCCTACACAGTAAAACGCTGTACTGCGGACAAAGAAGGCAGGTACCTGCAGTTAGCAGGCTCACTAGACGGTGAAACACTAGTGATAAACGGGGTATATGTTCCAAACGTTAAGCAAGGCGAATTCCTACAAAAAACGATCTCACACTTATAAAGCGATTTTAACTTTACCCAGCATTTGGGGCGGGGACATGAACTGTGTCTAGCAAATAAACATGGATAGATCACACCCCCCATTGGTGGCCGCCCCAGTAGCGAAAAATTCACAGATGCTACAAACTTGGATTACAGATCTTAGCCTGATAGATGTATGGAGGCACCTACACCCACAAGAAAGGGAATAATCTTACCATTCCCCTGTACATTTACTACATACCCGTATAGATCGTATTCTCGCCTCGCAAGATTTAACACATAGATTCACAGCAGCAGAATATACCGCTAAGGTAATCTCAGATCATAGCCCACTTATAGTCCATATCAGGTGGGGGAGACCACGTGCTTGCATCCCAACCTGGCGCCTGCAACCCCATTTGCTACAAGACACCCGTTCAGGAAAGAAATAGCTACACACGTTTCCTCGTACTTTACCTTAAATAACGGAACTTCGAGCTCCAGAGCAAATGAATGGGATTCACGCAAGGCAACTATCAGGGGCATATGTATATCTATGACAGTGGGAGTCCGGCATACTCTGTCGCAAGAGCTCCGCGAATTAGAGCAAAAAGTCTGCACTGCTGAATGCAAACAAATAGAGGGCATCACTACTGTTGTAGAGCTCAACAGATTACGCACACAATGGAGTGAGGCAGACAGGCGCTTAAGGAACTATGATTACCGCCATTACATGGCCCGCACACATGCCGAAGGCGATAGATCAGGAAAACTTCTGGCATGGCTACTAAACAATGAACGTCAGAATTCACCTACTGGGGCCATCCGCTTGGATACAGGGGTAATCGTGAACACTCAAGTGGAAATAAACAGCGCCTTTAGAGAGTATTTTAGTACATTATACAAGGACCTCCCACTGCCATCAACAGAACAGTTAAATGAGTTCTTCTCGGGAATCAAGTTAAACCGCCTAAATGCTACTCAGTTGGTGGACCTGGAGAAACCAATAGAGTTAGCTGAGGTACAGCAAGCCCTACAACAATTAACTCACGGCAGAGCACCAGGCAGTGACGGCATACCTGCAGAGTATTATAGCACGTTCCCGCAACAAACATTGACACCTTACCTAGTAATGTTACATGAAGCCCTAAAATGCGGTCAACTACCGGACACCTTACGGGAGGCACTGATAGCGGTACTGCCCAAAGCAGGCCGGGACCCGCTAGATGTTCGTTCATGCAGACCGCTTTCGCTGTTAAATACAGACTGCAAACTGCTTGGTAAAATCTTAGCGAACCGCTTGCTCCCATGGATGCCGGACTTGGTCCACCATGACCAGTCCGGTTTCATACCGGGCCACAACACTTTAATAAACATATACGAAATCTACTACGCCTTATGGCAGATTCCCCGGTGGGCGACCACAATCGGGTAGCAGTATCGCTGGATATTGAAAAAGCGTTCAACACGATAGGTTGGTCCTTTCTGTTAGAAACTCTTAATCGCATGGGCTTTGGCACAACATATGTCAACTGGGTGAGAGTACTTTACTCTAGCCCAACAGCACGAGTCAAAACAGGCGACGTGATATCTGATAAGTTCAGCATTGAGAGAAGCACCAGGCAGGGGTGCCCACTGTCCCCACTGTCCCCACTGTTAATTGCTCTAGCCATAGAACCTCTGGCTGCTAAACTCCGCACATTTGCCCAGGCTTGGGGCATCCCAGATGGCCACACACATCACATAGTGTCACTATACGCGGATGATGCACTTATATTCCTACGAAATTATACAGACTCCCTGCCTGCCTTATTGAAACTTCTGCACCAATACGGCTCGGTATCCGGTTTAAGAGTGAATTGGTCTAAATCATGCTTATTCCCCATGCAGCCGGTTCCGGGAACATTGCATTTGACCTCTGGTCCGGGGGACCTGAAATGGTGTTACACCACTTTTAAATACCTAGGAGTAAATGTGTACCATGACCCCCAGGACCTCAGAGACGGTAACCTGGGAAAAGCGATTAGATCCATCAGGGGCTCTCTGCCATTCTGGCGTTCGCTTCCGCTCTCGCCTATGGGCAGAGTGGCCATAGCGAAGATGCTAATACTACCACGTCTATTATACTTCTTCATGGCACTCCCGCTGGCATTGCCCTCCTCCTTTTTCAGTCTATTAAATAGCATATTGATAGACCTAATCTGGGGCGATGGCCGGTGGCGAGTGGCGCTTTCCAAAATATGTCAACCAATTACAACAGGCGGGTTGGGAGCACCTAGATTCGAATTATATTATGCATCCGCCCAGTTGCAATGGATATCTAAATGGCTTGGAAACCCTACGGAAGTTGAAACTCAGACGATACATACGGACCTCGGACGCACTGATATTTTGCAATACCTAATGAACTGAGAAGGCTGCAAACACTCACAGAACATCCTATTGAACATAGCGCATTGGGCATGGGGACGTTATGTTCTACCAGGGGATAAAAAACTGCACTACTCCCCCAAAATCCCACTACTGGCCATTCCAAAAGTCGCTAAGATTGCAACTGAGGTAGGCATGAGCATATGGCCAGAGAAGGGCATACTCACAATAGGTGATATCTACAGCGAAGGGCAACTCCTAACCTATGAGGCACTGGCGAACACACATAATCTGGGACAAGGAAGTTTTATTGCTTTTGCTGCAATACGACACCTGGTACGTTCAATCTGGAATAGTGGTAATAGAGAGCCAAATACGGCTCCCATATTACATGACTTGCTCAACACCATAACTACACCAATGAAGGTATCAAGGATCTATAGCATTCTGTCTGCACACACCGAACATAGACAGGAGCAAGCTAAAAATAGATGGGATCAGGCACTACTGGCACCGCTCTCACAGAATGCATGGAACCAGACCATGAAAATGACCTACGAAGTATCACGTAATCCCTGCTTCCGTTATACCCAGTTTAATTATTTACATCAAACAGATCTATCACCTCACCGTCTAGCGCATATGTTCCCACTGACACCACAGAATTGCCCCAGATGCGACACCACAGCGGCCATCTTTTACCACATGACATGGGACTGTCCCCCAATTAAGCGCGCATGGAACGACATACTAAACATGTTGTCCGAATGGTCCGGCATCCCGCTAACTCTCAGGCCCGAACTGTGCCTACTTGGGGTAGGAGCAAGACACAAAAGGCAAAAGCATAGCTCTAGCATTGGTGATGCATAGACGTCTGATAGCCATGCATTGGAAATCGGCTAGTGCACCAAGTGTCACTCAATGGCACACTGAGCTGTTGCGATGGGCCAAGGCAGAAGCCCAGACACTACAGCTACTCAAAGATAAAGGGATCCGGGTCAAAGGGGTGGACATATGGAACACCTTCGTGACTAACATTGCAAGCAAAGACCATAATCAACCCCACTAAACAAAAAAATAAATTATCAATGTCAGAGATAGGCAATATCTAGCAGAGGATAGATTATGTTTGAGACATACGCGTAGCAGAGTAACCCTGTAGACACAACACATTCGCATGAAAGCTAGACACAACACATTCGCATGAAAGCTAGACACTATAAAACCGCTGGCGGTTAAAAGCACGTGTGCCACTCACAGAAGGTGTAACGAGAGTCCACTGATAGCGGCTCAGTCCAGGGGAGAGAACACACATTGGCCCAAGATTATCCTGGTTGGCCCTGCAGCCGTGTCCCCGCCCGTCCTGTGCTGTCGCCCTCCCGTGTCTCCCCCCACCCACGCCCCCCCCCTGGGGTGGGGTCTGCTGCTGTGGCCTCCGTGCTTGTCCTGGCGCCTGTTCGCGGTGGGGGCTCGTGCTGGGTGGTCCACTGCCTTCCGGGGACTCGGCTTCTTTTGGGGTCCTGGTGGCGCCCGCCCTCCCTGCTCCCCCCCCCCCCCGCTGCGCGCTCTGGCCCTGGACACGCCCTGACTCCTTTCCTCCTCCACTCAACCCTCTTTTTTTTTCAGTTTCGGCTATCACTTTTTATGACTTGTGTCTTTCCTCTATCTACTCCCGTTGTGTACACGATGATCACAAGACCCTCATTTGAATCGCACAGATATATCCATTCGTTAAAAGCACATAGATAATGGAATGTCTAGTATTGGATAGCGTAAAAAAAAAAAATTGCATAATGTACCACAACTTTCATCTGATTTCACTGTTTAAATAATAATAAAAACATATGAAAAAAAAAAAAGGCAGGCTCATACTAAACTAATCTATCTTCATGAGATAGCGGACTCCACAGTACCTTTACTCGCAGATTTAAAAAAAGCCTTCAACACAGTTGATTGGAACTATTTGGACACTGCCCTGCAAGGCATGAAGTTCTGTCCCACATTCCGACAGTAGGTTAATCTTCTCCACAGGGATCCTTCAGTGCAAGTCCTTTTAAATGGGGCACTATCACACACCATTCTGATCAGATGCAGAACCGGGCAGGGGTGCCTGCTAACCCTGCGCCTCTTTGCTCTGGCCATTGAACCCCTAGCCAGAGTCATTTGCTGCGACATTCAGATATAGAGGTGGAATTCCAGTGGGTTTCAGGAGACAGGATATTACTCTGTGCTGATAACATTCTCCTCTTTCTTGCACACCCCCAAAGGTCTGGGCCTTGGATCCTAGCCAGTCTGAAGATATTCAAAGAAGCTTCTGGCCTTTGTGCAAACTGAAGCAAATCACTTATAGTCCCCCTAACAGGATACAGTGCTACAATCGCCTGATAATCCGGCATCCTAGTCTGCTGCCTCAGCTTCAAGTATCTAGGCTTTCACATAACACCTGTATCAGAACTCGCATGTAATCTCAACTTTACTCCTCCCAAATATAACTAAAACCAACCTCCACTTTGATCCAACTTGGATTCATTAGGAGCCAATGTTATAAGCACTGGCAATAGATATGTCCTTGGCACGCTGATGTAATGATTAAATCAATTTTATTTTTTATTACAAGTACATGCAGCAGAAATAAATAGATGATAAAAAAATTAAAACGATACAGCTTAAACGTGGTGTACATATGCTTTTAATAAAAAATTTAAAATAGAAATAATATAACCATTGCTTATAATTTTAGTAGCAGTATGGTTGTTCCTAGCACACAAATGACACATAAAAATGTGAATCTTACTGATGTGAAGAAAAAGTAATCAGCGTTGAATTACTGTAACCTGAAGATATATTACAAACACACGAGGATGAATAAAAAAATGTAAATAAAATGAAAACGAAATATTGGCATAGCAAAGTATTGCCCCCCCAGCATTGTCCAAAGCTCAGCCAGCATCCCTGTCCTCAACTGAAATGTTAAGTCCTTGATGAGATCACATCGCCTTCTCTTGACTATATCAGACTGTAGGTCTCTGCCCTGCTCAGATAGGAGCTCTGAAGACTTCAAGCCCGTGCATGGCTAAGAACACAACGATGCACCCAGCTCAGGAGTCAAAGCTTAACATTTTGTAAAAATGTGTTATGAATTCCTGGATCTGTGCTAGTGTGAGGATTAGTAACACCTGTAGGCCCAGAATATGAAGAAGAAATGAAAACTGAAGTATTTATAACTTGCTTACAATAAACTGAGAGCTAATTGGGGGACTGGTTGGGCAAGACTGTCTCACTCCCTCTTGTAATGGTCGCACGTCCCCAAATTAAGACATTAATTTGCTATTTTTTACTGGATTTCTAAACTTAAGGCATGTTCGTTACCAGAAAGAAAGTTATTCAATACCAGGTGTTAAGCAGGTCTCTTTCGCATTCTCAGGTTTGTGAGTCCTGTAATTGTAAAAGATAAATTGCTAGTTCCTGAATTAAACAAATAAAACCTGGATTTCACGGGCTACTTTTTGCAAGCCCATTCCTTATAAAATAAATTTTTTATTATATAAATAAAAATTATATTAAATCAGGAACACAAGTGGCAGTATGCAGTGCTTTTTGTTAACACAAGGACACATTTTAAGCAAAAATATAGCACAATGACTGATTTGCCATTCAGAGTTACAGGCAATTTCATGTAATTCTGACATAATTTGGCATGATTATGCAAACTTCTTACACCCCGAGCTGCAACCCAGTGCTGAGAAATCCTACATGTAGCACTTAAAGGGATATCTTTAAATCAAGGGCAGATGTTTTACAAATATTATTTTAATCGAAATAAAAGTGCAAGGAATCCAAATCAATTCACATTGGGTGTTTTTAAGAAATAACCTCTCACACTTATACTGTAGAGATTTTGTAAAAAAAAATATATATTTACAGACAAGAAATGAGACATCTTATACTTTGGGGGTACACTCTAAATTACTTTTCTAAAAAAATGGCTTACAGTCACATTTTAAAAAACAAATTTCTAGTCAGCCTTTCAATCTACTGAAATGTGCCTTTTTACAGACCTGTCACTGCAAACCTGAAAACATTACAATTACAAAAAAAATAGCTAATTCGTTGCAGAAATCAGAAGGTTCAGTCTTCAATTTATTTCCCGCCTCCCCCCCCAAAAAAACGATTTGCCTTGCAGTACAAATTAAAGCAAGGCAATAGGCCTATTCCCACTTTTGACTTTCTGTGGCTGAGTATTATATTAGCTGTTCTACAACTTTTTATATTGGAGCCAGACATGCTGTAAGTGTTGGCAGGATGTATAGTCGGTACAGCAAAAGAAAAAAAATATAACCTGTTTTTCGCACATACACAAATTATGCAGGCAACACAGTTGCTTGGTGAAAGCCATTAAATCGTCTGGTATATTGACACAGATTATAAAACCAGACATATAAAGTATTGTTAAATCAGGGGGTCGAATCAGTATAGAGTTTATAATGACTATGTGGAGAAGTTGTACTTTCTCTTGAGATGCCGCAATAATTATGATAATTTACTTTTAGAAGAGCTTATTTACAGTGTGTGCAGGTGGGACCTATCACGCACAAACTCTTGAGTTTGCAGGGTTTAGAATGTTCTGCATCCTAAAATAACTCAGCCTGATAAGCGTTAGCCACAGTCACACCAGGAGGCCGTGACCCATAACATCCCGCTATTGTCACGTCTCTTTACCTGGCTGGGGCTGCATCAGAAAGCCTTTCCGCAGCAGGGCGCGCGATGGAAACGTGTTCAAATTAGCATATGTATAGCCAGGGCCAAGCATTCTCCATGCCCCAATCCTCCAGGCATTTACTTAAGGAATTCAGGAAAGCACACCTTTAGAAGCAGTTACTTCGTCTTGAGCCACGCAACATTATGTCGAATCTCGTCAGCAAAATTAAAGATCGATAAAGGGCTAACATGTGGAAAGATGCATGGTTTATCCCAACACGGATTTTTATTGTTAAACTTTCTCAGTGTAGTAAAAAATAATAAAAGATGAGTTCCCCAATATTGAGATGACATGAAAGCCACAAACTAAAAAAAAAAAGAAAACACTTTCACTGAGTTCTAGTGCCGTGCTGCAAAACTGAATATTGTTCAATGATTTCATAAATGGTGGGTGATACATCCAGTCAGAACTTTCAGCAACTTCCTTATATTTTGCGGGTGCTTCAGGTTCACATTTTACTATCAGCCAAACTACTGTCCCACAACCAGAATAAGTTAGCTGAGATCCTCACGAGAAAGATCGGGACACACTTACAGTGACACCAATCAATTTAGTGTATAAGGTCATTTATTTAGGACAGGATTTAACCAAAATACATCATAAAAACTTCCAACGTATACCCCAACATTAAAGAACCCCCAACTCTTCAATATTTCCTTGCTCAACTTTGTCTCTTCCAAAAGCCGTTCTTCTCTTCCCCTCCCCTAGACACTCCCCTATTCCTTTCATGCCCTACTTGCTTCGTGCACCCCCTCCTTCACCTCCTTGTTTTTCCCCTTGGAAGGGTGGTCAAGCCCGCATCTGGCTCTCCACCCTCCCCCTATCTACTGCCAACCATCAAAACCCACTTGGCGTTTTGGAGCCCCACCCTGGGAAAACAACCCTTCTCTTTTTTTTTTTCTTTTTTTTTTTTGTAAGCCGCTACAACTTAAACATTTATGCATGTTCCCTGAACCACAACTTCTCACCCCATAACTCTCCTAACAACAATCTCAGCTCTGTTAAGTAGTATGCATTTCCCAACTGCGACAAGTGCGCCCCGTCCGCTCTGAACAGTGCCTCATCTTGCTCTTTGATGTCCGCATGCTTCAAAACCTTAATCCCTTGTGCCCAGCAAAATATCCTCATAGCCCTGTTCAACTTCTTGCGAGCCCACTCCATGGCTCAATGTTTAACTGCCCCTCAACTCTTCTGCGCACAAATTCCATCCATACCAAACAGGTACCATGTAATCTCTGTTTTAGCAGTTTCAGATCTCTCTGCATGGGCTGTATTAATGTGAGCCCTGATAACTTCACAATGTCATTTCCCCCTAGCTGAATCAGCAGCAAATCAGGACATCCGCATTCCGGCAAGTTAGCGGTAATAAATGGAAGCAGGCTTCCCCACCTCATGCCGCTTTTGCCCCACCATAAAACTTCATGATGTCTGCTAGGGAGTCCCATCGCCCTGCCGTAAATTTGTTTCTCATCAAACTTCGCAGCCCAGTGAATAAAGGAATGGCCGGCCAGCCATGTCACCATCTTGTCCTTCTGTGGGCCAGCCACACATCCTGCAAAGAAAAAAACACTGTAAAGGCTGTCACAGAGCAACAATACCCCCCCACCAATGTGCCTCAACTAACAAGCCCTGTCTATTGTCCAGAAACTACCTTACGGCCTCACATAGCGATCGCAACATCTAGATTTCCTTCTGCCTATGGCCCTAATTTTGACCCAGTACCATCCCAAATGTGCCACCGCTGTAGCTGCCCCAATCCTAAATGAATGCGTTCCAAAATCCATTGGTCGCCGACCTGTCCATCTCAGAGCCATCCTCAAAATCTGCAAAAGCTGGTAGCTCGTAAGCTTTGCCCCTGTCTTATGTACAAACACACCATTCTATTCTGTCCAGAGTAACCTTTGCTTAAAAGTCATCCATTCCCCCACTGGGCACGCCAATACATCCCCGCCCCTGTTAAGCCATACCCATTTCCCTTTTCCCAAATGATCCATCTTTGACCGCCTGAGCCAAGTACCCAACCGGTCCCCATGCATGCAAATCTCCTTGACCTTCACCCCCACTGCTTTTCCCACCCCCAGCAATTCAGACACTCTGAACTCCCCAAAAACATCCAAACCATACACAGGCAGAATAATGCCAACTCGTACTCATCCATGCAGCATACCGGCAACACATGCAAGAGCTCTAGAAGTAGTTCAAAAGTGATGGGCTCCCTGGCTGAATTACCCGAACTGGCATAAACCTGCCCTAACCTTTCAACATCTTACCCAACAGATCAGTACGCGCTGGATCAGAACCAAAGAAAAGTTTCCCGTAAAGCGAAACCCCAGCCAATTTACCTCCGATTGTCGCTGGAGATAAACCGTCTTCAATCAGAAAGAGCATGAAACGCAACACGCATGGCTCCAGATTCTGCGGTCCTTGTGACCAAAAATTGCCTAAACACAACTCAAAAGATTGAAACTCCAACCATGCAAGCATGTAACTCTGCCGAGTGGATACCGTTAAGGACATCTCCACCAGCCCCGTGATCATCACGCCCCCCCACTCCCAAATGTCTGCCGGGACCGCAGTCTTGCTCCACTCCACTCCTGGGGCCAATTCGCGAAAATGTTGCCACTATGAACGAGACAGGGAATCTGCAATCTTGTTGTACACCCCGGGTATGTGTGCAGCTTTGAAAATAACATTTAAAGATAAACAACGAAGCATAAACTGGTGCAACATGCGCAGCACCCTGAGGTCCCCTGCTCTGTCTGTTTACTAAATCAACAACTGTCATATTATCCACCTGAAAAACCACTGTCCTGTTGGCTAATTCTTGCCCCAAGCCACCAGAGCCACCAGTAGTGGAAAAAACTCAAGGAAGGCAATACTTCTCCCTGGCTGCAGCCATTGCGGGGGCCATGTCTCCGTGCACCACCTCCCATCCCAGTACAGTCTGAAGCCAGAAGCTCCGGCTGCACCGTAAAAAATTTGGACTTGCCACACCGTGTCAGTGTCACAGAACAACATGGATACTCCATTGGAATCTGTCAGAAAGGCTTCCCACACCTTAATGTCTTCTCTCAGGGCCACAAAGACTCGTATCCTGTGATGTGGTATCAGTGCCCGACATAGCTAACCCCAATTGCCTACAGAAATTCCTTCTTCCCCTCATGACCCTGCACGCAAAATTAAGGTAGCCCAACAGCTTTTGCGCCATTCACAGGTCTATCTTGCGAAGTACCCACACCATGGCCAGAAATTCCAGCATCTCCTTTACTATCAGTGCAGGCAACCTAGCCACTAGAGCGTTCGCATCCAATTCTATACCCAGAAAGGTTAATACTGACAAAGGCCCTTCCGTCTTTTCCAGAGCCAATGGCACTCCCGTATGCTGAGCTAGACTTTGAAAGGCTTCTAAAGCCCACCCACAGGCCCCAGAAGTGGCTGTCCCTACGAAAAGCAAATCATCCAGATAGTGAGTCACCATCCGGTGGCCACTTTGCCTGACAAAAACCCACTGTAAAAGTGCTGAAGGTTTCAAAAAGCGAGCAGGAGATAGCACAGCCCATAGGCAACACCCTATCCACATAAATGGCCCCATCCAGCTGCATACCCAGGAGGTCAAAATCCGCTGGATGTGTCAGTAGTAGCCTGAAAGCAGACTGGATGTCGCATTTTGCCATCTCTGCACCTCACCCACACCTTCTGACCAACCTGATGGCGTCATCCACCGCGGCATAGACAACCTTAGTGTCCTCAGGTGCGATAAAATCATTGACAGATGCTCCTTCCGGCCATGACAAATGGTGAATCATCCGGAACTCACCCGGTGCTTTTTTGGGCACGACCCCTAAAGGAGATATCATCAGTTGCGTGCTTGGCCAGTCATAAAATGGCCCTGCAATTCTCCCCAGCGACACCTCTTACTCCAACTTGTCCCGCACCACCTGTGGCTATTCTTTTGCAGACCTCAAGTTGTCTGCCCATCTCCTACTTTGAGGACCCTGGTAGCCCACTCGAAAACCTTCTTGAAAACCCCACTCCAACTTCCTAGCCATATCAGAATCTGGATAAATGCATAACCAAGGCAGCAGGGCCTCTAGCCTAATTGGCGTAGGACCCTTTTGGTGCAGTAGCACCCTGTGCGCCCCGTCTTCTGGACGCCCTCCATTGCTCCGCTGGACTGGAGAGGGAAAAACATTGTGTGACTGGATGACGGCTCCGCACTTGGAGCAGTCATGTTTGAACCAACACTGTTGCCATGAACAGAAACCTTTGTAACCCACCCCTCCTTGGGCAGGACGAGACTGAAAAGGCTTATAGACTACCGGCAAACCACTTGCCGTATAGAGGTTTGAGCCGAGGCCATCCAGTGCATCCATAGTTCTGGGTCTACATCCCACTCAGTGGCTCGTCAGGATTGACGCTCACCCTAGCCCTAAATTCCTCATTGTAGCTCAGCCATGCGAAACCCCCGAAATGCATCTGCGCCTTCCCTATAATGTCCATATATTTAAAAAGCGCTATGGCTCTGTACGGGTATTTTTCGCAATAGATACTAGCAAAAATCAAAAATGCTGACGTCCAATTATCCATCGTGATAGGAACCCTGGGCCTGCATGCTAACTCCCACTCTTCTTCCTTTCATCCCTCCTTGGCCTGTATATCCCTATGTAAGAGCTTAAAAACATCTACATACTCATGCTTCCAAATTCTCGCTTCAGTTTTGTCCGCCACATGTGACCCCAGTGGCATGGCCAGGCCCATGTAAGGGAGCCGCTTTCAATGGCTTCCCCTTCCTTATCCTCTGTCCGGTAACTTCCCCTGTCTTCTGAGTGACCGTCTCTGTAACTGTTGTGGAAGGGGTTTCCTTAGCCTTAGTTGTGTCACCCTCCTGACCTGTCCCACCCATGGTTGTCTCCAGCACTGAACCGTCCCCCACATCAATGGACTTGCGCGTGCATGAGCCTTTGCTGCCTGCTACACCGACCAACAACTCCCCTTACCTCTAGCCATAGTCCCCAACAGCCTTGCCTCCTTCTTCAATAATCGACCCGCGCCATCATGTGGCGCACTCCAGTTGATCCTTCAGTCGCCCCTGTAACCTGTAAAACACAAGCAGAAGAGGTTGCGGCGCTCTTGCGCCCTCGCCCCACCCCTGTGACACCGCTCACCTCATCCTCCCGAATCTCTCCTTCTTCCCAATCATCCCCTTCTTCATCATAATAGAGTTCAATCTCATCATTGCCCTCCCAATCACACCTATTCATGCCGTAGCCCTTTAATTTCGCTGACATCTCCACTGTTGCTTCCTGACCCACATGGTGCAAACCATCTGTGTGGTACCCACGATCCAGCGGTGTAGAGAAGGCAGCCGTAACCCTCTAGTGCTTCAGACCAATGTGATAGGGCCGTGTTGCGCCCCGTTGGCATCGCCTTCCTTCTGCCCGCCTCAGCTTCTGGTATTGACCTGCTTCTCCCCACGTGGCCGTGTGCGCCACTGGGGCTTCCCGCACCGACAGACCCTCAGGCTTAACAAGCCTCCTGGCCTCTCCCTCCTTCTGCCTGTGGCCTCCCAGCCTCTGAACTGGATGGCTGTGGCCCCCTGACGTCAAGACCCTCCTGTGCCCTCTTACTCATTCACCCCGGGTCCCAGACTCCTCCCGGTCCCTGCACAATTGGGCCCATCTGGCTTCAGTTTCCGCGACAACCCTGTGTTGCTCCCTGATCCTGGCCTCAAGGTCTCATGCCTCAGCATGGTGCCAACCTCCTTGAACTGAGGGGCCCGAAAGCACTGGGCCCACTGGCCCCTCCCCCCCGGCCTTGGGTGTCTTGCCCAGCCTGGGCGCTGGCTTGGGTTTGGCCGCCCCCCTCTTCCCTTTGCTGTATATTTCCCACGTTTTTTGGCAGGGGCCCCCAGTGGGGGGAAGGGGCCCCCCTGGGGCAGGACAAATGTAAAGGGGCCCACACACTGCTGGGCCCAGGAAGGAGCTGCCCTCCTGCTTTTGCATTTAAATCATGGCCCTCACCCCTGGCCGTAGCTGTTTGGTCAGCTGGGGGCCCATCCAGCCCTATAACTAGGGCCACCTCCCCAGTGGCCCCATCTAGCGTCTGGCCCATGCCCTTGTCTCCTTCAAATTTGGGCTGGGGGCTTGGAGTGCCTCGCGCTTGCCCCCTTGAGCAGCTGCCGTGTTCTTGAGGCCCCCCCTTCGTCTCCATCCGTGCCTGGAGATTTACAAGCGGCAATGGCGGCCGCTACCCGGCTTGCGCCGGCCACATCATTCTGACCCAGGCCTGGTACAAAACCCCAGCCCTGAGCAGATCGGACTGCCCGGCTTCGCCCAAAACGCAAAGCGCGGCCTTTACCGCTTCAGCGTTGTGGCTGGTTGCCATGGCGCTGAGCGGTGACAGCGGCGAGAGCTGCGTCTGTTCAACAGCAAAAAAGCTGCAAAGCCTCACACAGCAATTTAAACGCACGCCACACAAATAATAAAAAAAACTCCCACCTTCTGCGTCGCGCGGTGACTACGGCTAAAGCCGCCTCCGCAACCCAAACAAAGGCCGCAAAGCCTCGCGGGCCCACAATATAATAAACACACGCACACTCATCTGCACTAAGGAATGAGACAAAATTCCGCCACATACAAAGGTCGGCGCGGAAAGAGGTCGATCCTTCCTCCCACACCCTTTTTAGCCCCTTAAGCTAAAATCCTCCCCCACTTATCTGTAACCAATCCTGTTCCTATGCGCCACTTCCTGTCCTCCAAACGTGCCCGAGGAGAGACTAGAGTGAGTCTCTTTCCGCGGGCGCCTCCAGAGCGAGAGAGAATAGAGAGAATAGAGAGAATAGAGAGACTAGATAGCTAGATCGATGAGAGTGAGACAGTTACAGGTTAATGTGTAGACAAAGATAGAGACAGAGATGGGAAGATAGGCATAGCTATTTACAGAGACAGGTACATGCACACAAATAGCTATGTAGGCAGTGAAGTGAGAGAGAGAGAGAGAGAGATCGATAGATAGGCAGGCAGACACATGCAGGCAGGCAGATAGATGGATAGATAGATAGATAAATAGATTTATTCTATTACTTCATCTACGACTTTTTTCAGCAATGATCTGTCACCGAGACGTACCCTTAGGAGTCATTGATCAATGTCGCACAGCGTCACAGAAAGTAACAAATCCCTTCTATAAGAAATGCATGGGTGCCAGTCATGTCACTTTCATCAAAATTATTAGAGCCTACAAGGAGGTAAAGGTGGACGAGGAGAGAGCCTAAGGATAACACATCAACACAATTTTAGCAACAGAGAGCACATGAAAAATATTGCAGATTCCAATTTGTTGCGGGGATTATGATGGATCATACAGCACCAGGCTTAGGGATGAGTCAAAACGGATTATGGTAATACTACCATCACTTTTTGGAGCAGCACTGGGTGATGGGGTCAGTGGTTTACAGAGTTTTTAACATAAATGAGAATGCAGATAATGTACTTTGGGTGTTCTTTGACCTCTTCCTTGGTCTCGGTTAAAAAATATTGGTGAGATAGGGACCAGTGACTGGCCAACCCTCACCAAGTGAGGGAAGCAACTCCATGGCTGAAATCTTGAAATCTCCCGAAATCTACATTAAGGCCCTCTTTATGTATGTGGCGGTAGTACCTACAACAGGCTGGCGGTACATACCACCACATGAGATTGGCGTGTTGGCTGTAGCCAACCCGCCAATTTACCATTCATACTGCCACGGCGGTATGAGCTGCCGGGCTGGGTATGTGAATCCTCAGCCCAGTGGCCATCAGAGTACCACCCCTGGCATTTCAAGTAAGCCTAATGTCATGTTGATCATGATCCACACAGCTCCCACCCCCCATACATACGCACATACACCCACATGCACCACGCATACTCATCCATACACTCATTCATACACACACTGGCATACACGCATTCATAAACGCATTCTACCAGACATACACAAACACACGCACAACACGCCCCTCCACCCCTGTTGGACGATCACCTTACCTGCTCAGGGGAGGTCATTCGGCAGGGAACGGGAAGGGGCGCTGCTACTGCCAGCAGCGCCCGCCAGCTGAACACTGCCTGGCCGTAACACAGGTCATGATACGGCTGGCAGCATTCTACTGGTGTGGCGGTGCTGGTGGTAGCAGCGCCAGCTTAACACCGTCAGCAAGTCTGATCACTGCCAGATTTCCGCCCTTATTATGTTATATTGGGTTTGTATAGCGCATGGCTGTCCTGAGGCTTCCCAGCGCTTGCAATAGCGATCTTCATCAGTTTAGGCGTAAAGCAAAGGTGTTAAAACAGCCAGGTCTTTAACAGACGACGGAATGATAATTCATGTCTGGTCTGCCGAAGGGAAATAGGCAGGGAATTCCAGAGCTTAGCACTGAGAATGGCCAAAGATCTTCCTCCCCATTTGACTTTTTTTTTTATATAGATGGTATCACTGCTAGGCCTGCTGAGGAAGACCTAAGGTATCTAGTTGGCTCATAAAAAGAAGCTAAGGACTGTAGAAGCGGAGGCCCTTATACAGGGATCTGTGGATATAGCAGAGCGTTTGAAAATTAATTTGTTGCTCAATGGGAAGCCAGTGAAGAGCTGCAAGGGCTGATTTGGCCGAATGATGTCTGGGCAAGTTGTAAAGAAGGCGTACCGCCATGTTCTGAAGCACCTGTAGTTTTTTAAACATAATTTGGAGAGCCCAGAAACAGGGCATTTCCATAGCCTATCTGGGAGGTAATAAGAGTTTGTACTATGTGCCTTTTGGCAGTGAATGGGGGAAATTTAAAGACTTTCATAAGGAGCCTGAAAATTCCAACACAGGTAGCAGATATTTTATTTGCCTGATTAGCCATAGAAAACCAAGGGTCGAACCAGACACCCAAGCACTTGATGTGATTCTTAGGAGATGGAAGATCTTCTGAGAGGTCTAAGATCAGGGTTACTTGAGAGGAGAGTGAATGATAACCCATGAATACCTCAGTTTTTTCTCCATTCAGCTTGAGTTTGCACTCAGTCATCCAGTTGGAGACTGCCCGTAAGCAAGGGGCAAGCTGAGATTCAAAGGAGTCATGAACGGAGGAGAGAGAAACTACAAGCTGAGTGTTGTCTGCATAGGACACTATCGATAGACCAAAAGGTTAAACTATTCTAGCAATGGGCTCATATAGACATTAAAAAGTGTGGGGCTCAGTGAAGACCCCTGCAGTACTTCCCAGAGGCTTTTGGAATTCTCTGAGGAAAAAAAGGAGCGATCGAGAACCTGAAAGGTTATTCCTTCTAGGAATTGAGTGAACCATTAAAGGGCTTTTCCACTGATTCAAATTACCCTCAGTCTATGTAGTAGAATGCCATGGTCCACGGTGTAGACGGCTGCACTTAGGGACTTCTTCAGTCATCCATACCAAAGCTGATTCGGTGCTATGGGAAGGCCTACAACCCATCTGAGAGGGATAAAGTATGTGATTTTCCTCCAGAAACTAAAAGTCTTGAGAAACATGTAAATACCCATCTTTTTCAGTGACAGTAGGTAGCATAGAGATAGGTCTGTAATTATTCAACACTGATGGATCTAGGTTAGGTTTCTTAACCCCTTCGCTGCCAGGCCTTTTACCCCTCCTGTGCCGAGCCTTTTTTGGCTATTTGGGGCAGTTTGCGCTTAGGCCCTCAACTTTTTGTTCACATAAGCTACCCACGTCAAATTTGTGTCCTTGTTTTCCAACATCCTGGGGATTCTAGAGGTACCCAGACTTGTGGGTTCCCCTGAAGGATACCAAGAAATTAGCCAAAATACAATAACATTTTTTTGTTTTTTTTTTAAAAATGGGGAAAAAAGGGCTGCAGAAGGCAGCTCCTGTTTTTTCCCCTGAAAATGGCATCAACAAAGGGTTTGCGGTGGCAAGATCACCATCTTCCCAGCTTTCAGGAATAGGCAGACTTGAATTGGAAAACCCAATTGTTCAATACAATTTTGACATTTTACTGGGACATACCCCATTTTTACTATTTTTTTGTGCTTTCAGCCTCCTTCCAGTTAGTGACCAAAATGTGTGAGAAACCAGTGCTGGATCCCAGAAAGCTAAACATTTCTGAAAAGTAGACAACATTCTGAATTCAGCAAGAGGTCATTTGTGTACATCTTACAAGTGTTTCCTACAGAAAATAACAGCTGAAATAAAAACATATTGAAATTGAGGTGAAAAAAACAGCAATTCTTCTCCACGTTTTACTCTGTAACTTTTTCCTGCTATGTCAGATTTTTTAAAGCAATATACCGTTATGTCAGCTGGACTCTTCTGGTTGCGGGGATATATAGGGCTTGTAGGTTCATCAAGAACTCTAGGTACCCAGAGCCAATAAATGAGCTGCACCTTGCAATGGGTTTTTACTCTATACCGGGTACACAGCAATTCATTTGCTGAAATATAAAAAGTGAAAAATAGGTATCAAGAAAACCTTTGTATTTCCAAAATGGCACACGATAAGGTGTAGAGAAGCAGTGGTTATATGCACATTTCTGAATTCCGGGGTGCCCATACTAGCATGTGAAGTACAGGGCATTTCTCAAATAGACGTCTTTTTTTACACACTGCCTTACATTTGGAAGGAAAAACTGTAGAGAAAGACAAGG
This sequence comes from Pleurodeles waltl, assembly GCF_031143425.1. Taxonomy (NCBI): domain Eukaryota; kingdom Metazoa; phylum Chordata; class Amphibia; order Caudata; family Salamandridae; genus Pleurodeles; species Pleurodeles waltl. The sequence goes on along the minus strand of NC_090442.1, from coordinate 1,010,776,410 downwards.
GGCAGTAACACTTGTTTTGCTATTCTGTATTCCCCCAAGTCTCCCGATTAAAAATGGTACCTCACTTGTGTGGGTAGGCCTAGTGCCCACGAAAGGAAATGGCTCAAACACAACATGGACACATCACATTTTTTCACAGAAAACAGAGGTCTTTTGCCAAGTGCCTACCTCTGGATTTTGGCCTCTAGCTCAGCCGGCCCCAGGGGGGGCAGAAATGGCCAAAAATAAATTAGCCCCACTGTGCTGACCCTCCCCCCCCCCCCCCCTGGGGAGCTACCCTTGCCTATGGGGTCGCTCCCCTTGCGTGACGTTGGCGCAAAAAAAATATCCCTGGTGCCTAGTGGTTTCTGCCCCCCTTGGGGGTAGATCGGCCTAACTGAAATAGGCTGATCTGCCCCCCAGGGGGGCAGAAATGGCCTCAAATAAATTTGCCCCCCCCAGGGGAACGACCCTTGCCTAAGGGGTCGCTCCCCTTGTGTGAAATTCCAGAAAAAAGAAAAAAAAAAAAAAAAACTCCCTGGTGTCTAGTGGTTTCTGTCCCCCTTGGAGGCAGATTGGCCTCATAAAAAATAGGCCAATCTGCCCCCAAGGGGGGGCAGAAATGGCCTAAATATAATTTACCCCCTAGGGGAGCGACCCTTGCCTAAGGGGTCGCTCTCCACCTCAAAAATACAAAAACAAAAAATAAACAAACAAAAAACAATGATCCCTGGAGATCGGCCTAATAGGCCGATCGGCCCCTGGGGGGGGGGGGGGGCAGGGGGCAGAAAAGGCCTTAAAAAATGCCCCCCCTGGGAGCGACCCTTGCCCAAGGGGTTGCTCCCTTATGCCAATTTCCTTATAAAATTAAAATCCCTGGTGTCTAGTGGGCGTTTTAGCAGCCGGATTGCTTGCAATCCGGCTGCTAAAACGCTGAGAGAGACTTCAAAGGGAAGGAAATTCCTTTCCTTCCCTTTGAAGCCTCTCCAGCCTCCTCCACGTAATCGGGAGAGAAATGCAAAGCATTTCTATTCCGATTGCACTGGAAGCAGGCCTCTGTGACAATCAGCGCGCGATTGTGTGCTGACATCACGGGGGTGTGTGTGGGGGGGGGGTCAGGGGAGGAAGGGCTTCCCCTTCCATCCCTGCCTGGGGGGGGGGGGAGGGGGGGGAAACCACACAGAGGGAGCACTAGCGCTCCCTCTGGGCACACGAGCGCTGTGCCTCAGGTCGTAACCATTACGTCCTGGGCACAGAAGGGGTTAAGTAAAGGCTTTACTATTGCATGCCTCCACTGAGGTGGTAAAGAGCCACAACTCAAATATAGATTTAATAAGTCTGTCAAGATGGGAGCTATGGTCGACGCCCCCCTTGACTAACATGGAAGGAGGGGCCGGGTCCAGACGGGAACCTGACTTACGAATGCTTAAGAGATTCAATGTTATTTCAGTGGAGAGAGCCAGGATCTTATTATGCACACAGCTAGCCTTACTATCTTGTTTGCTTTCTTCCTGATGGCAGTAGGACTGGTTAGGGAAAGCCGAGTAGATGTGTGAAATTTAGTTTTGAAAGAAATAAAGAAAGAAGCAAGCTTGTTGCTATGTTCAGCAGAGGCTTCAATGTCTTCAGTTTGAGCGTGAGGACATACTATTTCTTTAAGAATGTGGAAGACTCCTCTGGGGGAGTTAGCGGTTTGTTCTATCTTAGTATCATAGTAATTGCTCTGTGCTGCTTTAAATTCGACACGATATCTTCTAATAGCTTCCCTATATTGCTTCTTCAGGGTTTTGTCATAGGATTTCCTCCACTTTCTTTCAAGACGTCTACAGTGTATTTTCTGTACGGGGAAGCTGGGGGGAGAATCAAGGTGCTTTTTTTTTTTTTTCCAGTTGCCGGCTATACCTGTTATACATGCAAGTGTAGCATCCAGGCTATTTGTTATCCAGTTGTTGAAGGCTGCTGAGGAGTCGACTGTTTCCCTGAGGAATAGGCATAGATTACTTGAGCATGTTAGTCCACTCATTAGCATTCAGCATATGCCATAGCCTATGCGGACGTGATCTAGTGTGGAATATCTTGACATGTTTTTTAAGAGTCAGAGTCAGTGAAACTAACGTGATCTGATCAGACTAAAGGGGACGGGGAAAGGGCTTTTAACTCCAGGGAATTACTAACAACCAGTACAATCGTGTGCCCTTTATTGTGAGTGGGCCCTTGAATCAATTGAATGAGATCTAGAGCTTTCATATCATCTAAAAGGGTTCTGGATGCAGTATTTAAAGTTTCAACATGGATATTGAAATTCCCAAGGATCGTAAAGTTTGGTCTGGTAAGGATCAATTCTGTGACCTTGTCCGGAAGGGCTTCCAGGAACTGTTGAGCTGGACCGGGGGGCGGTATATTAGTGCACCTGGCAGTGTAAACTGAGAGCTGAGATAAATAGAGAAAATAAGACTCTCACAATCGGGGAGAAGGAGGAGATGCGTGGAGACTATAACTGCATCTTTAAAGATAATGGCAATCCCTCGTCCTTTTCCCGATGGTCTGTCCAATCTTGTTAGAGTAGTCGTTGGGCAGGGCTAATGCTATATCAGGCCCTGACCCTTCATGAAGCCAAGTCTGTTAGAAATAGAACTAAGGTTCTCTGTGTACTAAGGAGAAGATTAATATCTAATTTATGTGCCACTAATGATCTGCAGTTGGCCAAAAGAAGAGTGCTTATTGTTTCATCCTGAGTTTGGCTTCTCCCAGTGCTGCTCTGTATAGCTCCTTGGAACATTTTATGACTATCTGTCCGTGGGATGGTGTGAGTGTGTTTCGCTCTGTCTGATCCTGGCTCAGACGCGGCGGGCCTGCATGCATGAAGGAAGTTAGCGTCATAGACTAATCGGACAGGGGTACTGGGCCTGTTCGGGAGCTGTCGGGCTTGCCTTGTGTGCACTTTTGGCGTGCCCACGCGCTTAAAATAGCTGGGGAAGTCAGCTGCTAGAATGCTGACTTCCCAATATGGTGGCCGTGAAACGGGCCCCAATCCAGGGGTAAAAATGATCCCTAGGGGGTTGGCAGTGACGGCCTCTAAACACGGACCGGGCAGAGCAGCAAAGCAGCGAGTAGCAGCAAAGTACAAAGCGGAAAAGAACAAGGTAAAAATAGTGCAGAATTATCATTAAAAACGTCAATTTAAAACATGAAATGATCGAGTACAAGCCTAGTAGCCTGTCACTTCCTGCCTTCCTTCTGAAGCTGTTGTGCCGGAAGTCCGGCAGTGCTCATAATCTGGCGGACGGATGGTAGCCACGGTGGTGGTATTTTGGCAGCCATCACTGCGGCGGTAGGCGGCTTTTACTGCCAATGTTTAAATGACCACCTAAGTTCCTTACCACTCATAACCGGGGCACTATTGTCTCAAGATGCATTAACTTTACAGTCTTTACAGATTCTAAAGGAGCAATATAAGCTTCTGTAAACCAAAACCACTGTAAACCAAAGACTAACACTGTGTATTTAAGAAGTAGCCCAAAGGAAAGGGGAATTGGACAAGAGAGAGAAACAGACACTAGATATCAGCACATTGGATGGTTCTACAGCGGGGCTTAATCTTCACTGCAGGAGCATTGAGATTTAAAGACAAGAGAGGATTTCTAGTATTACTATGGTACGGGCTTTGGTATTTTATAAAATATACCTACAACAATCTCCGTACTTCTAACTCTATTGTGAATGAAGCACAATATTCTCTCAGAACAGAAATGCAATTAGATTTGATATCACTAGAGGGTTCTGATTATGTTTAATGTAACTGGTTGATAACTAACATTAAATGCATTCATTAACTTGAAATTGTATGCCTAATAACCAACAATCATTTACTCTTTCAAAATAAAACCTTAATACGACATTGCTTAGTAAATATATAAAATCTGTGCAGAATGAAGTTTCAAACTCCTTGTAGAAATGACAAGTGCAATATAGAGTTTGAATCCTAATTGATGACTTTGTGTAACAAAGAAGTGCAAAGTAAGAGATGGTAACTCTAATGGATGACTGCTTGTGTAAAGTAAGAGTGTGTAATCCAAATGTAAGACTCCTGAAATAATCAAGTGCAAGGTCTATTTCCTTCTATGTAAGTGCTTACCTAATTTCAGATGTCTTTCATTAGATTTCAAGAATAAGAGATTGTGAGGATTCTGAGGTTCGGAATAGCTGGTCTCAGCTGCTGCAACTATGTATCACAATTGCCTCATAAGGATGAAATGGACTATAATAAACTTTACTACAAGCATCCAAGGTGGGGTCCTTCTAGTCTTTATTCAGGTGTTTACTGCAGCACATCCATCAAGGACATGAAGCCTCTTTCCAGTTGGCACCTCTGTGCTCCCTGCCATAGTCTTCTGCTCCTAAAGATGAGCAAGGTCACAGTTTTGGAATACTGTGTCTATGGGTGGGGCTGGCATTCAACATTCCTTGCATCCTGACACATAATGAAAGGTTAATAACTTTCCAAAACAATCCTTTCAATTGCGATTCAGCCTAAATGGACATCTGGATAAATATCAGAGGTGGTTCCAGCCCATGAACCATATCCCCAAAAGGTAGACTAGGTGATTCCTCTTCACTTTCCATAGTCACTCATACTTTCCAGATCTCAGTTAGCACATGGTTGGTATCATGTTTTTGCTTCTTCCGGGGGTGCGGGGCAGGATCCGGCTGATGCTCTCATTGCCCCAGAAGGTGTGTTCATTCGTCTTTTTATTTGGTAATCAATGTCTATCATCAGTCTTTTCACTTGTTGGCTGGCAGTGTCTTAGACTCTTTGCTATGTATGAACCCTTCTTAAAGAATGCGGTCGTCAGTTTTTTTTTCTCCAAGTCAACATTTTAGCTTTTCTTATGATTTCTTATCATATTAATGTTTTCTCTTCCCTTCTGCTGTCAGTAAGGCAAACTTTGGGTAACATTTCAACTATACAACTTTCCATTACATTTCGTAGTATGTTAGAGTGCATGATGGGTACTTTCTGTGATGAGCCCCATCCATGCTGGTTGTCACAAAGTGACATATGGCTTGTTATGATCTTGGCTCTGAAAGCAGCTTGTGCTATCAAATAATGTCTTCCGCTGACATTGAAACCTACAACATTCAAGTAGCTTTTTACATCTAGTTCTGGTATGTAGCAGCCTTGTGTGCCTAATTGGTTAGCAGGTGATGGATTCAGCACCATCAGAAGATCCTCAGCAACTAGCGGCATTCCTAGTCAATGCTCTTTCTCTTTTACTTTATTCTGCCTTCCTCAAGTGTGTTTTCTGGCCTCACTGAGACTTAAGACCCACCTACAACCCCTACTGTTCCACAAAAGGCTTCTCCACTTCTCCAATATTGGTATCCTGCTTGATACTGTCAGCACTGATATTGATATGTACCACTCCTAATCCTAAAACACAAGATATTTTGTTCAATGCTAAGCAAGAAACCAAAGCCTGCTTTCAGAATGAAGCCTTGTGTGAGGCACTAACTCATGTTCTATGTACCTACCATCAAATATTTCAAACAGGGCCAAGCCACTAGAAGCTCACTGGTCTTTGTGTCTCTGGCATGGGAGTTCCACCAACAGTATTAGAAATTCCAAGTATGTTCAAGTAATTAGTGCAAATAGTACCTACAGCAGTTATTTAAGGTTTTGGGGGTGGGCAGTAAGAAGGTGCACCCCATCATTCAATAGCAGTAGTTTTCTAGCTCTTCTCCAACTCCTGTCTTAAAAACTCCTTAGTCTGCCTTTGTGCAAATGTCTCATTTTGTAGCACCCTGGCAGGCCATCATATTGGAACAGTGAGTCATACAAATTGCTGGAGATGGGTTCATCCTTCCATTTCAGGAAATTCCACCCAATATTCCTCCAGTTTGCTCTGTCCCATAAGGTGACCATGTCCTGGTTCTGAACAAGCTGAGATAATGCCTGCTGAGCAAGGGAGCCATAGAGTTAGCCCATACTACTAAGATTGGACAGTGGTGCCATTGCTACTCATGCATCTTTTCAGTTCAGATGAGTGGGACTTTGACCCATTTTTGATCGTCATCCTTAACTCTTTTTTTCCTCAATTAGTACTTAACTGAAGAGAATCCTGAACTTCTATCTGCTGTGGAATCTGACAATCGAATGGTATCACCTGATTCTGCAGTCACACAAGACGTTTCTCTGCTTTCTGTTCAGCAACACCAGTTTCAGTGCTTCTATAGAGCCTTACTTTAGACCTCAATTTTTAAAAAGGTCATGTTGGTGGTTGCAGCCCACCTTCACAAGTCCGAAATACATGCATTCATGTACCTCGATGAATGGCATTGAAGACTGGTTCACCACAGTTGGTATTGAACTGTCTGTGGGGTGAGGTGTGCAAATTTGCACCAAATTACGCATAATTCCTCAAAATGCAAATCTGCCATTTTGGACTCTATTTTACCATGAAATGCATTTTACCATTATTATTATTTGTTTTATAGTTTTCAAGACTTTATTAGACTTTTAGCTAAACAATACATCGGATAATACTTTGTTACCACACAGTAGTACATGTGTACAGTTACACAGACTGAATCAAGAGCTGAATGAATAGCTTAACAGTGAATGTAATACACATATTACCATCTCGCAATCAGTTCATCACATCAACTACCAGTAATGCTGGAGGCCAGCTAAAATGCCTAGTCCATGTATGCAAGTCTCATCAAACCTGTTATTGCCTTCTGCTAGTATAACTCACAAGTATTGATAGGCGAAACTAACAAAAGCCTCATGTCAGTTTTTGGCACAAGGACACATTAAACATTAAATAAAAGCACCACAAACAGTCACTTACATTCTGCTGTTCTCATTCATTTGTGCTAAAATTGTAGCATGAATTAAACCATACACACTAAATTTGTGTGGCAAATAGCATACAATTACGTAAAGTGTCATAATAGCGTAGTTTCAGGAATTTGATGTGAGAAGTTTAACCCAAAATTCCCAAAATTACACAACTTGCATCACTGTAATTACATTGTTTGGCCAGGCCTACTCCGAAGCACTGTCTCCTTAATCTTTCAACCTGGAGTTTCACTCAACTGTCCCAAGTCTCACCTCAAGCTCACACAGCACCTGTTCTACATCAGGGTATGACATATTTCCCCTGCTGAACTAGTCTCGGACATTCAGATTATGAAACAGATATTTCAGGTTGTGTCGTCTTATGGCCTGGCAGTCCTGCAGCTGTTAGGATTCCTGAAGTTCTAAATTCTTTTTATACTGCATGCTTACTCTCACATGTTTGCCTTTCAGTGGATTAGTGAATTCAGCACCAGGGAAGCCCATCAAGTAGGGTTTGGATGTCACTAGTTATGGCACAGGACCTGCTATGGTATCTGGTGCAGGACCATTTGGTTTGCAGGATACTCTATTGTCTCCCACAAGCAGTTGCAATGGTCATGATTGTTGCATCTGGTCACTTGAAAAAATAGGGGTGCCAAATCAATCTGCTGGAGCTGTGGTTTATTCTGTTTTCCCTCATGGTGTTCCCCCTCTTCCCTCCCATCTGATGGCAGTCAGAGCTGCCATCCGGTGGTTAAGGAGTTTGCAGACATTTCAACTGAAATACAGTATATGATCAAATAGGGAGGTGTTGGTTTAAACTCCCTATGCCAAAAGCAATGAAGGTATGGCACTGGGTGAAGCATCTTACTGATTAAAAGTGACATGTCTATCGTGGGGTAGTGTACTCAAACTTCACTCCTTTGAGTGTGCCGGGTGGACCTGTTCGCTGCTCGCAGAATGGTCACTGTTCACCATTCTGTGCCCTTCTGTATCTGCTGATGAGGTGCTCTGTAGTGCTGCATAGTGTTTTGGAAGATCGCACTGCCCTACCTATATCCACCTACTCCTCTACTCCTCTAATTCCTATGGTTCATTATAAATTGAGGCAGGACTGTGCACAGCTGATCCTCATTGTGTCTTAGTGGGTCATAATGGTTTGGTACTCAGAAATGTTGTACCTATCTGTTTGCCCTCCTATTTCTCTTCTTTTCAGGGATAAGGGTATAAGGGGCAAGTGCTTTATCACAATCCCCTGCAGCTCCACTTTTATGCATGGAGATTGAACAGGACAATATAAGTGCCTTTTAGATGTATTGGTCTTCATTTTCCCAGTTTGCCACCTGTCAACAAAAACAGATCATTATAATTCCTGGTCCCATTTTGTGATGTAGTATGAAGAGGAAAAAGTTGATTCACTGAAGTCATAGTTATCTGATGTGTTGTGCTTTTACACTTTTTTGGCAAGAACTTTTATTTTACAGGATGAAAGATCACCAGTCAGTTTTGTCAAATGTTCTGTGAATACAGGGTCAGCGATCCTTTTTTTAAATTACTTGTTGTGGTGCATTGTCTGAAAGGTTTGACAAATGCTTTGTTTTTCTCCCTTTATCATAAGGTGGGGCCTCAGATGGTACACAACTCTTTGATAGATTCACCATTTGAGCTTATGCACAGTTCTTCCTCGATGCTTCTTAGGTAGTAGCTAGTATTCTTTATTGCTTTCATTTATGATTGCCATATCAATTAGCTGTAACTTTATGCCATCATCTGAAAACCGTTTTCTACCCAGGCAAGCTTGTGCTTTGGACAAGGGCCTGTTTTCTGCTGAAGTTAATTTCACTATTACCACTGGCCAGTCCTATTACTTTGATTGTATTTTTCCCCTCCTCATGGTCACAACTGGAGAGGAGGGAGGTGAAAAATGGCCACTGCATGACCTCCCTAGAGAAACTGTAAGCATAAGGTGCAGTGTCTATCCGACTCCTATAGTTCCCTCTACTTAAAGGTGTATCCCAAAAACCTATTTAGGTGAGCTAATGGTTTGTCTGGTCACATGAAGGAGAGAATCATTCTTCTGGAAGAGGAGCCTCACACACATTTCATCATCAGCAACCTCATTTTATCCTTTTTAGGACTAAACCTCCTGTAGAGTAGAAAGTAGGAGAGAGTTTTTAGATAAATTCTGCTGGACAATGGTAGGATCCAGATAAAATTTAAAAACATCTTGTAGTACCAAGATTATCACCTTTATTAATTTGGGATCATAGATATGGCTAAAACCTTTGTGGTATGGTATGTGGGAATGATGACTCTCACCATCTCCTGGGCCAACATGTTTTTGCCCCTCTAACATCCTAATTGGTTTTGGGCATTTGTCAAGGCCACAAGATCCCTAGTGGACAGGCCAAATCACCAATGTGCCATATAATGAACAAACAGGCAAATACTATCTGAGTATTCAGGTAAAGTACCATATATTACCAGGCAACTAGATGCCTGTTCTGGTCGAGGATGATGTCCTTTATAGTCACACATTCATCAAGGCAACACAGTGCCGGTGAACCTGCAAGTAATCAACCTGGCTCCCAGCCGCAAATGCCCCTCCTCTTCCCCATCCCACTAAGGCGAAGGAGAGTATGCATCACTTGAACTATCATCGGGCTTCAAGCTTCTTCAGCAAAAGTGCTGGGTATCATTGTGTTGTTGATAGATTATTTATTTGCTTCGCTGCTTGCAAAAGGGCAGACAGTCCAGAACAGAACTGTTTACTGCTTGATTGTTTTGTGCCTTAGGTTGTGATATGCCTTTGACAAGAAAGATTCCCTGTGGGCCTCAAGGTGCAGTCTAAAAGGGTGAATTTCTGTTCTTGAACATTGTCATTGGCAGTTCCTGTTATGGACATTTGTCAGACTGTGATGTGAACTTTATTACACAAGTTCAACAGCTTTGCTGCCTTGATTCTGAAGTCTTCAGGGATGATCCTTCCCTCCATTAATGGACCAGAAAGACATAGCAACCAAATTTGAAAAATCAAACATCCGCCAGGGTTCAGGACCATATGGACTATATAGTATAGTATACATACAGTCTCTTTGAGACCAAGCTCAGTTACGTTGCATACGTTGCAAAAAAAGTCAACCACCCGAACATTGCACTCGAGCGGTCTTCATGGTTCCAGCAAGTTCCTATCCTGTGCCCACTTAGGGTCTCATCGAGAGTTTGATGGACTGACCATCAGCCTGCCAGACCCGTGTGGAGAAGCCGGTTTTGTAGCTGGAGGTCTCCCCCGTCCCTAATACAATGTTTTCACCGGGCTGACCAGTGGAAAGCTTTGTATTGGAGGTTGCCCCTGGCGAACCTGGTGGAACCAGCGCAGTGGCATTGGCCACGGCTCCCTTAAAGTTGAGGCCAATGCCATCGCACAACTGCACCCTCAGAATGCATACTCTGCAGAGCATGCTGGCAGGGTGACCTCTGCACTGTCCATGCCCTCTAGAGCCCCCAACACTGCCTTTCCGCTGCCTTTTCATGGTGGTGAAAGCGCCATGGAAAGGCTGGTGGAAAGTGGACTCATGATCAGCACAGTGGTGCTGCTATGGGCACCGCCGTAGCTGACAATGACTCCAACCACCACCACCCCATCTGGATCTGTGATCCTGGTGGTGGTAGCAATCCCCTGGTGGTTGGACTTCCAGGGTCACAATCTGACGGTCAGACCACCTAGAGTGCAGCAGTCAACCGCGAGTTGAGCTGTCTTAAGACTGCCAAACTTGTAGTGAGACCCTTACTCTGGTGTGCCCCTCCCTATTCTGTTAACCTAGCTGGACGATTGTTTTCTCCTTCATTGATACTTGATGGTTCCCCATGTCAGGTGTTTTTTCTCTTCTCCTGCCATGGTTTCACTACCTACATCTCTTTGGTGCCATCATTAAATCTCAAAATGTATTTGGCAACCTGAAGAGACCACATCGCAAACTTTTTCCTATTTAGTTTGGAAATCAAGTTGAAAGGGTGGCCCAATTGATAGGAAGGTTCAGGTTTGCATTGGAGATTCTTGATGGATAAAAACTCTATTTACCTTCTCAAGGTTGTTGTTGTAGAAGGTCATGGAACATTTGTAGTTTCTGCGATATTAAGGTAATCCCATCTTTAGACTGACTGCGGGACAATATCACTTCTTTCTCATCAAATCAGTGCAAGGATATCTGGTGGATTGTTGCGACCATTTTGCCAACTTTACGTTAATGGTCTGGCCTTATCAAATGATATTCTAGTCTATTCCTGTTTTAGTTCAGCAGCAAGTGTCAGCCTAAATGTATGAGGATGTCTTCTGTTAATTTGGTTGGATATGTCCAGCCCCGGATAGTTGCTGATCTCACTTGGTGCACTTTGCACATTCTTTACTGGCCACTAGTGTCACCTCTTTACTTCACGCCCTTATTTAAATTACAACTGCCACCTTGCTTTGTGCAGCTCTAGTTAGTCTCTGATGGGCAAACTAAAGTCTGCAGGATACTTTTTAGAGGCTATGTCCTCAAAGAAGGTAGTCCTATACTCTTCTTTGTTCCCTGATTTCTACTGGCAAAGCCAGTATCCACTCACATCGACCCACAGCACTTCTTCCATACTTGAGCAGTCCCCATGGCCCCTATCCAATGAGGGCCTGGAGATCTGTTTTCTCTGAAGCTCCATGGGTAAAGATAAGCAGATACAAACACCTACTGATTTTCAGGCATTTTCCACCAGCATTGCCACTATCCTACAGGGATACCCGAGTCTCGCTCTCACTCATTTCTGGGCTGCCAAAGAGCTTTGGCACTGCTATTTCATTATCAAAGCTTACTGCTGCTGGTTCATTTATAGAAGATTCTGGGTAACTGCATACCCTAAAGCTTTTCAGGCTAGATGCAGTAGCAAGACAGTGGACTCGGGCACACTTGAGGCCCAGTGACTGCCACGCAACCATGCTATTCACATAGAAGGCTAAGTAGGAGACCCCTTGCCAGTTTGTAATAAGACCCTATTTAGTTTTTTCTTCATTGAGTACCTAGGTGCCTGTTTCAACCCCAATTATATCAGCATTAAATAGAGCAAGAAGTAAAATGTGTATCGCATTCCTTGGCTAACGGAAGCCCACAGATGAAGACAATAAGGAACACAGAGTGGACGGATAGGGCAGGCAAAAAATCGCAGGGAAAGTTCTGTAGAGGAAAAGGAGAATTTGAAAAGCTTTGTTAGCAAAAAAGGCACGCACATAACAATCTCCGGAGACTGGCAATCAATATTTTTGGACTTTTTCAAGTTAGAGTATTTACCAGATTTTTTTAACAATTTTGACGCTGTCAACACTGGTGTCATTATGCTCCTTTTTGAATAATACTGTAACACTGTATTTTGACAAAGGCTAGTGGAATAAAGACTCCATTAGATCTGCTTATGACAGTTTGTGAATCCATGTAAGGTAAATTAAATGAGCTAGTAAGAGCTAGCTATAAAATTGCATTAAAAATGTCTATTGGAAGCACTATAAAAAAAGTTTATCCTATGTAAGTGTGATACTTTATTTCATGATTCAATATATTTAACTCGGAGCAGAATCGCCATACCCTCCGACATTTCAAGAAACACTTCCACAAAACGTTCAAATCCTGAATGTAGTGATCAGTCATCACCAATGTGCAGAGACAATGGCTCCACACTGCAGCTTACAGTGATGCAGTCACTGGGGTTAAAAAGCAGTCCATGAGGCCACATTGAATGTTATCAAATACACTTAAATCAGCCATGACAGCATTCAATCTGGTGGCACAGATGTACAAGCTGAGTTTAGTTTTAAATCAATATGGGTACTTCTCTCTCAGGCAACCAGTGGAGTTTTTAATTAAGAAAACAAGCACCATGGTGACAAAGTAAAGGGTAGTTTACTGTTAAATCAATCTCCAGTGTGTATTTTTCTGTTCATTGAGATTTTTGGTTTAAACTAAATTCAGAACCTGGAAATGTCTAGCAGCAGAACCCTTCGGAGATCTGTCCCTCCCGAGCCTTTAACCCGCTTTGACCTTTAAATCTGTTTTATTGTCTTTATTGAGGTGTGGGCTTCCTCTTAATTTTCATCCTAAAGGCAGGGTGAAGCATGTGACATTAACACATGCTCTCTTATTTCCTTAACTTTGTAGTAGGTAGGATAGCATGAATGCATTTTACCAGCGGTTATTTGCAGCTTTTTATGGGCGAGCGCAAAGCAATCTCTTTGGGCTTCAAACCATGCCCAGGTCACGTCAGTCTCTTTAATTGGTTCCTGGGCTTGCCCTTTAAAATCTGCTTGCTTTCATTTGTGAAAGGCATGCATATGTTATGCCTTTTCTGGTGTTTAGCCCGCCTCCACAGCACCGGTAAACTACTAGAAACATACGAGGCTCAATGTTTTGAGCCTGGTTTCTGGACTACTTTATCTGTTTTCCCCGCAGCGCGATTGCGCTGCATTTTACATAGCACGATCGCGCTGTTGTTTTTCTTTTAATTTGTGAGGCAAGAAAAGTTTACAACGCAAATAGCTGCAACTCAAGCAAATGCGAGCCCTGTTGCATTGTTCTATTTGTTGCACAAGTTTGCATTGAAAATGCTTGTTCTATTTAATGTTGCACAAGTTTGTTCTTTTTTCACTCTATTATGTGGGGCTATATAGCTCAGTTTATCTAATTATTTGAGATTAAATCTCATGCAGAGGTATGTTCCTTACATGTGAGAGTTTAATTAAGTAGAGGAAATAACTCAGGTGAGTTATCTGTTTCATTGATGATGGGTGAAGTTGGGCTCAATTCTTGCATACACACTTTGGCAAATAGTAGGTGCTGGGGAAACAAATTTACCTTGTCAGGCCCAATTTTCTTTACGTAGAATAAATGTGAGCACCTGGAAGTGATTCCGTTCTTATAGCGTGTTTTACAAAAATGCATGAATATTTTGTATAAGGTGCACCAAAAACGTAACTGTGTCTTGGCTCATTGAAGGAACTGAGTGCATTCTTTCTTTTTTAAATCTAATGTCTAGAAATAATTATTTTTAATAAATGACCCATGGTGCAGTAATACCGGGTGTCAAAAATATTATTCTTAATTTTAAACTGTTTTATCATGTTGCTGCTTTAGAAGATGTGCCCTTATAAGGGCTACAAGTATACATGTATACTTGCAAGTATTAGCAAAAGCCATAATACTGACTGGCCATTTTGACGTGGCATTTTCTATACTTAGTAGTTTTTGTACTATTCAAAATAAACATTACTTTGTGCTACTACTACTACTTGTAGAAGCCATGTGAGGCTTTGCGAAATAGGTGCCTTATTGCATGAGGGAACATCTATGGTCAGGAGAGGTAACTGACTTTTTACTCCCGGATTACATTGGTGTGCCAATAGCATGCTGCATCCAAGATACGCCAATCAACACCAATACACACACCAACTCTGCCCAGCACCAGGAACCCTGGTCCTCCACCTCGCCACTGCTACCATGCCACAATCCTCTGTGATACACTGACAACAAATCATATGCATATATGGAAGCATGGGACAACACAAAACACTGTCACGGGTTCCACTCCATTTGAGCTGATAGGAAGAGTGACGTTTCTCACAAAAAGGTAGTATCGCCACTGTCAGTGAATTTATCTACTCAAGCAGAAAGGAAGCACCAGCCCCTTTCAGGAAATCCTATTGTATAACCTAGATACAAAGGTGGTCATTCTGACCTCGGCGGTAAAAGGCGCTTACCGCCGGTCAGAAATCCTCCATAATTCCGCCGCGGTCGCGGTAATCCGCCACGGTCATTCTGACCCGCAGCAGCCAAACCGCCGAAAATCCGACAGCCACAACAGACCGCCAGACCAGCGGTCGGCGGAAAAGTGGAGGTGACCAAACCTCCACCGTCACGCCAACAGAAATACGCCCATGCCATTCTGACCCACGAATCCACGCAGCGGTCTTTCAAACGCGGTTTTCCATTGGCGGTACACACCGCCGCGGTCAGAATACACACAAACGAACAAAACTCAGCAACATTGGACGATTTGAATTCCACACACCTGATACACATACACACACCACTCCCACACACACAATACAATATAAAACACACACCCACATCACCCACAAACCCCTTCGACCAAAATCCAAAAAGAAGCACTGAGAGACACAGCAGCGATCATAGAACACCATCACACAGAGGCACACTACACCATCACCCACACAATATCCACACACAAAACAACACACACCACCACACTCAACACACTTAACTACACATACTCCACCCCACACATCATACACACCACTCCATGGCACCCCAAAGACACCCCCGCTTCTCAGACGAAGAACTCAGGGTCATGGTGGAGGAAATCGTTCGGGTAGAGCCCCAGCTCTTCGGCACACAGGTCCAATACACCAGCATTGCCCGGAGGACGGAGCTATGGCAGAGGATTGTCGACAGGGTCAACGCTGTGGGACAGCACCCCAGAAATCGGGAAGACATCAGGAAGCGATGGAACGACCTACGGGGGAAGGTGCATTCCATGGTATCCAGGCACAACATCGCCGTGCAGAAGACTGGCGGAGGACCCCCACCTCAACCCCCACAATTTACAACATGGGAGGAGGAAGTCTTGAACATCCTGCATCCTGACGGCCTCGCAGGAGTCGGCGGAGGACTGGATTCTGGTAAGTTGAAGCTTCAATACTGCTTCCCCCCCACCTGTATGCCAAATCATACCCCAACCCTCACCTCACCCTCACCCCACCCCCACCACCATCCTCACCCCCACCACCATCCTCACCCCCACCACCATCCTCACCCCCACCACCATCCTCACCCCCACCCCCAGCACACCTATTCCCTGCCAATGTCTCACCATCACAACCCACACATCCCAAAACCTAGGCCTGCATGCGTCCACTAAGCATGGACACCCATCACCAAAGCATGCCCAATGCATATACACATCCCCCCCACAAGCCACCCTCACCAAAGCCCCCACACACGAATGCCAGCACTTGGGGACACGGGAACCCACCGATACACCCATATGGCACACATTGAAACTATAACCATACCTCTATACCCCTGCAGGACACGACCGCCAACACACCGCCACGGAGGGACCAGAATTCTCCACACCCCCCACCCAAGAGGCCGTCAGCGATGACAGCAGCTCTGTCGACCTGGACACTGATGACCAGCCCGGACCATCGGGGACCTCTGGACAGTCGGTTCCCCTCAGACAGCCACAGGCCACTACAGACCCAAACCCCTCTGGGAACACCAGCACAGCTCCCACCCAGCGGGCCCATGCCTCTGTCTCCAGGGCGCGTCAATCAGCGGTGTCTACCACTACAGGGCACCCAGGATAACCCACCACCCCAACAACAACAGGGACCTGGGGGCAGTGGTAGTGGGCACACCGGCCAGGGGGCAGAGGCCCAGGGAAACAGGGGAACTGGGAGGGCAGCTGTGCGACAGGGGGGGGACGGGCCCAGGGAACCCACTCTCCACGAGGCCCTCACCACCATCATGGGAGCATACAACCGCTCCCAGGAGGCGATGGCGACGGTACTGGCCAGGTTCCAGGAGATCCAGGTACTGCAGGAGGAACACTATCGGGGGTACAGGGAGGACATCAGAGCCCTCACCTCCACCCTGGTCACCATGGTAGG
Organism: Pleurodeles waltl; assembly: GCF_031143425.1. Classification (NCBI taxonomy): domain Eukaryota; kingdom Metazoa; phylum Chordata; class Amphibia; order Caudata; family Salamandridae; genus Pleurodeles; species Pleurodeles waltl. The sequence continues at coordinate 1,010,759,881 of NC_090442.1, read as the reverse complement.
GCTGCTGCAGGAACTCATCAACACCAGGATGGACACTCAACAACAACAAAGGGCCCCTGCCACTAGCCTGGACCAAGAACAGCCAACCACCTCCGCCGGCGCTAGTGGACAGGAGGCACCCGCACAACAGCAGCCCTCCAGACCCCCACCTCCTGCAGGAGAAGAACCACCCCGCAAGAGGGCCCTGAGATCTCGCAAGAAGACAGAGTAGGATGTCAAGACCCCCGCCAGCAAAGGATACCACCTGATGTCATCCCACTGTCCCACATTGTCACCCTGTCCATCCTTGAACTGCCCATGCTCCATCTCTCCACAGGCCTATGGACAATGCACCTGTGTGACTGTTACTCTGGACTCTGCCATGGACATTCCTTCACCATAGCCCCCACCCACTTGAAACCACCCATCCCATTTTGAGCACTGAAATAAACACCTATTTTGCACAAAACTATCTGGAGTCTGGCTGTGATTTCAAAATATTGTAATTGACATGACAGTGCAAATATGTCCTTGTACATAGTGAAGTCAACAAACCGCTGCCACAAAGCTGTAGTCCATGGGGAAACGAAGCACAGGACTCGTAGTGGGGACCCCAGATCTGAAATAGGGAGGGAAAAGCCACAACTCAGTCATCATACACTGGGGCAAATAGACAGGCAGCAGAGATGCAGGAGAGTAGTTTACATTTACTAAATTATGTTTGAATTGTTACCTGTGTCCTATTGGAAGTACTGTGCAATGATTCTGTCCCTGTTGTCTGTTTCAGCCCCGTCGTCTTCCTCCTCGTCACTCTCCACAGGTTCCACAGCTGCCACAACACCACCGTCTCGACCATCCTCCTGCAGGAAAGGCACCTGGCGGCGCAAAGCCAGGTTGTGAAGCATGCAGCAGGCCACGATGATGTGACACACCTTCTTAGGTGAGTACATTAGGGATCCACCTGTCATATGCAGGCACCGAAACCTGGCCTTTAGGAGGCCGAAGGTGCGTTCGATCACCCTCCTAGTACACCCATGGGCCTCATTGTACCGTTCCTCTGCCCTGGTCCGGGGATTCCTTACTGGGGTCAGTAGCCACGACAGGTTGGGGTACCCAGAGTCCCCCGATAGCCATACATGGTGTCTCTCTAGCTGTTCCATCACGTAAGGGATGCTGCTATTCCTCAGGATGTAGGCGTCATGCACTGACCCAGGGAACTTGGCATTTACATGGGAGATGTACTGGTCAGCCAAACACACCACCTGGATGTTCATAGAATGGTAACTTTTCCTGTTCCTGTACACCTGCTCACTTTCTTGGGGGGGAACCAAAGCCACATGGGTCCCATCAATGGCACCAATGACGTTGGGAATATTTCCAAGGGCATAGAAATCACCCTTCACTGTACCCAATTCGCCCACCTCGGGGAAAAGGATGTAGCTCCTCATGTATTTCATCAGGGCAGACAACACTCTGGATAACACCTTCGAAAACATGGGCTGAGACATCCCAGAAGCAATTCCCACTGTTGTCTGAAATGACCCACTTGCCAAGAAATGGAGTACTGACAGGACCTGCACCAGAGGGGGAATCCCTGTGGGTTGGCGGATGGGGGACATCAGGTCGGGCTCCAGCTGGGCACACAGTTCATGTATAGTGGCACGGTCAAGCCGGTAGGTCAGGATAATGTGGCGTGCTTCCATTGTCGACCGGTCCACCAGCGGTCTGTACACGGGAGGATTCCTCCTTCTCCTCGCCAAACCCAGCGGACGGTGCCTAGGAAGGACAACATGGAGCACACAGTCAAGCAACCCACAGGTACGTACTCACAGCTTGCACAGTAAACGATTCTCTATGCAGTGAATGGCGTGTATGAGTGGCTATGCAAGGCCTAGGCCTGTGTGACGCAGTTGAAATTGAGCCATGTGGACCCTCGAAATGGCGGCTGCCTGACCTGTGAAGTGTGACAATGGGATGTGAGGTCAATGCGCTGGCGTGGCACACCGTGGCGGTAGGCGGTCGAAGACCGCGGCGCGAAGCCGCATTGGATAACATTGAAGCCTATGGGTATCAGGAGCCAATGGCGAAGTGCGCCGGCGGTGGCGGTACGCCCCGCCGCGGGCGTGACCGCCATTTTCTATCTACTTATTCACTCGCGACTTGAACTTTCACAGGAGAGGACCTATACTGCAAGTGTTGCTGTGACCTCGGTCTGGAAGGGACAATGGCTGCTGCGACTGGGGAAAGGGCCCCTGCCTTTACTGGAGAAGAGTTGGAGAAACTTGTGGATGGGGTCCTCCCCCAGTATGCGCTACTCTACGGTCCTCCAGACCAACAAGTGAGTTTAATTCAATATGGATTTGGGGCCACTGGCTGGCTTGGGGGCCTGGCGGGGGGCATGTTGGGCCTGGCGGGGGGCCTGGCGGGGATGGGGGGCATGTTGGGCCTGGCGGGGGGCCTGGCGGGGATGGGGGGCATGTTGGGCCTGGCGGGGGGCCTGGCGGGGGGCATGGCGGGGATGGGGGGGCATGTTGGGCCTGGCGGGGGGGCATGGCGGGGGGCATGGCGGGGATGGGGGGGGCATGTTGGGCCTGGCGGGGGGGCATGGCAGGGATGGGGGGGCATGTTGGGCCTGGCGGGGGGCCTGGCGGGGATGGGGGGCATGTTGGGCCTGGCGGGGTGCCTGGCGGGGATGGGGGGCATGTTGGGCCTGGCGGGGGGCCTGGCGGGGATGGGGGGCATGTTGGGCCTGGCGGGGGCATGGCGGGGATGGGGGGCATGTTGGGCCTGGCGGGGGGCATGGCGGGGATGGGGGGCATGTTGGGCCTGGCGGGGGGGGCATGGCGGGGGGCCTGGCGGGGATGGGGGGCATGTTGGGCCTGGCGGGGGGCCTGGCGGGGATGGGGGGCGTTGGGCCACTGGCAACGAAAATGCAGACAAACTTGAACGTGGTATTTCTCCCTCCCTGTACGTGTCACATAGGTCCGCGCCCATGAGAAGATCGGGATTTGGCGTGCCATCGCCAAGGAAGTCCGGACCCTGGGGGTCCACCATCGACGGGGCACCCACTGCCGCAAGAGGTGGGAGGACATCCGCCGCGGGACCAAGAAGACCGCCGAGTCTCTGCTGGGGATGGCCTCCCAACGTAGGCGGGGTGCCTGCCGTCAACTGACCCCCCTGATGTTCCAGATCCTGGCGGTGGCCTACCCTGATTTGGATGGGCGCGTGAGGGCAGCACAGCAGACACAAGGGGGTGAGTACAAGCATAATCTACTCTGTTGTCGCGCAGTGGAGGTGTCTGGGTGGGGGAGGAGGGCTGTGGGTCCCCCTAGGCCAGGGCGATATCTGTAGGCTGGGCACCCCCGTAAGCCCCTGTGTCCCCAGCCACCACCCTCAGTAGTGTGCCAGTACAGCCATCCCTGGGCCGTGTCATCCATGGGTGCAGTTGTCAACTCTAGGCGTGTAGGGCATGTTCCACGGAATGCGTAGCGGACCCCAAGTGCGCAACTTAGTGCAGGGGGCATCTGTGTCTGTCATGTCCACTAACTGTACCGGTGATCCATGTACTCAAAATCTCTTTATTTCTCTCCCCCCCCCCTTTTTGTTTGTCTTTCTGTGCTTGTGTGCATCAGCATCATCAGGCGGAGGAGAAGTGGCATCGGGGCAGGAGGGAGCTGCATCTCACATGGCCCAGGAGGGCCATGCCACAGAGTCTGACTGGACCAGTGAGACGGAGGGCGAGGGGAGCTCCACAACGGGGACGACTGGAGCCTGCAGCGACACGTCCTCGGAAGGGAGCTCCCTTGTGGTGGCGGCAACATCCGTGCCCCCCGCCATTACAGGTACAGCCGCCACCCAGCGCACCATCTCCGCCCTCCCAGCAGCCCCTCAGCGTTCGCCCCGTGCCCGCTCTGCCAGGAAGCCGGGCATCTCCTTCGCCCCAGACACCTCAGGCCCTGCCCCTGTTACCCCCGCTGCCCTCAGTGAGGAGGTCATTGACCTCCTCTGAACGCTCATTGTTGGGCAGTCTACCCTTTTGAATGCCATCCAGGGGGTGGAGAGGGAGGTTCATCGCAGCAATGCGTACCTGGAGGGCATTCATTCGGGTCAGGCTGCCCATCAGCGATCGTTCCAGGCTCTGGCCTCAGCACTGACGGCAGCCATTGTCCCTGTCTCCTGCCTCCCTCTACTAACTCCCTCCTCCCAGTCTCCTGTTCCTCTGCCTGTCCCACCCACACCATCAGACCAGCCTGCACACACCTCAACACCCAAGAGCAGCTCATCCAAACATAAGCACCACAGATCACGCAGACATTCACACAAGCAACATTCCGATGCAGACATGCCAACAGTCACTACCACCTCTGTGACCCCCACCTCCTCGTCTCCCTCCTCCCTCCCTGTGACGTCTACACTCACACCTTCATTCACCTCACCATCAGCCAGTGTTTCCATCACCAGCACACCCTCCAGTACAGTCCGCACACGTGCAGTCACCACCCCCACTGCCATTTACACGTCCCCTGTGTCCTCTCCCACTGTCTGTCACCCCCTTTTCCACACCACACAAACGCAGCCACCCACCCACCCAACAGCCATCCACCTCACGACAGCCTATCCCTCCTGCACCTGCACCCAAAGACAGCTAACGTGACTCACCTACAACCACATCCTCTCCCTCCACTCCCATTCCCACTGTACCTACCACTCTCCATTGTCCCAAGAAAATCTTTCTCGCTACTGCTACCTTCTTTCCTGACCCTGAGCCCCCCCCTCCTTCTCGTCGGGGTAAGAAGAGCACCTCAGCCACCACCAGCCCTGCAGCCCCCTTGACAAGGGTGCAGGGGTATTGGAGCCCACCAGCCCGCATGTCTGGATCTTCGCCCAGCAGCAAGGGGACAGGCAGCCCACCCCCTGGGAAGAGGAGCAGAAGGCGGAATGGCCGCCGCAGGAGCCCGGGTTCTATATCCCCCCAGGACACTAGCCAGCCACCGTCAACAGCCACAGCTCCAGAGGGAGGAAAGGGCCACAGACTCCCCACTAAGGAGGGCAAGGGCAGCAAGGCGGAGAAGTCAGGCAGCAGGCCTGCTGCCCATGGAGGACCTGTCACAGCTGCCCAGGAGGAGCCCACAACCCCCATAGCCGCTGCCCAGGGAGGAACCGTCACAGCTGCCCAGGGAGAGCCCACCACCCCCATAGCCGCTGCCCAGGGAGGAACCGTCACAGCTGCCCAGGGAGAGCCCACCACCCCCATAGCCGCTGCCCAGGGAGGACCCAGCCCAGCTGGCCAGGAGGGCCCCACCACCCACAGCCCAGGTGGGCATTGAAGGAGCACCATCCCCGCTGCCCAGGAGGGCACCACCAGGCAATGAGCAGTTGGCCATAGAATGGCCGCCGTCTCCAGCACCGCTCCGCTGGGGACCGCCGTCTCAAGAACCGCTGAACTGGGCCCTTCAAGGCAAGAACCGCTGAACTGGGCCCTTCAAGGCAAGAACCGCTGAACTGGGCCCTTCAAGGCAAGAACCGCTGAACTGGGCCCTTCAAGGCAAGAACCGCTGAACTGGGCCCTTCAAGGCAAGAACCGCTGAACTGGGCCCTTCCAGGCAAGAACCGCAGGCCCTTTGGCAGACGTGGCAGGGCAGGATCTGTCTCGGGCAGGGCTGCAGGATGTCCTCTGGCCAACATGCCTCCTCCAGTGGCAGTGGAGTCTGTTATGGACTGTTTGGACTGTGGCTTTGCACTCCCCAGGATGGCCCAGTGGGCAGGCCACCCACTGTATGGACTGTATGGACTGTGGCTTTGCTCTCCCCAGGATGGCCCAGTGGGCAGGCCACCCACTGTATGGACTGTATGGACTGTGGCTTTGCTCTCCCCAGGATGGCCCAGTGGGCAGGCCACCCACTGTATGGACTGTATGGACTGTGGCTTTGCTCTCCCCAGGATGGGCCAGTGGTCATGGAGTCCCCTCGTGGATCTGGCGTCGTGTACTCAAGTGGCTGAGGTGCCCCCCCTTCCCTTCCCCCTGAGGTGCCTGTCCTTTTTTCTTTCTGATGCCCCTGCAGTGTTCTCTCCGTGGAGTTCTTGTCGTGGGACTGGGCCTTGCCCCTTTGCTCAGGACCCCTGTGGTCCACGGACAGTGGTTGGACTACATATAGTAGATGTATATATTTTGTACATAGTTTATTTATTTATTTGGATTACTGCTGTCCATTTTTCAATATATCTGCCCGTTTAAGATCTCTTCTTTTGGTCTTTGCATTATTTCGGAGGGGGGGGTTTGTGGGTTGTGACAGTGATCTGTGGGAATGCATTGATGTGTGTGTTGTAGTGGGTGTGGGTGGGTGGGTGTGTGCCGGTAATCTTTTCCCTCCCCTGTGTCGTAGGTGCAGTACTCACCGATGTCTTCCGCGCCGCCGGGTGTGCTCCTGGTACAGGAGCAGGTATAGGAGTGCGGGGATGACCTGTAACTCGGGTTCCATACTGCCGGAATCTCGCGTGGAGTATGTGGAGGTGAGCGTTTCCGCCGTGTTTTTATCGGAAAAGGTGGCGGATTGGTGGGTCGTTATCGGGTAGGCGGTACATTGTCTCCCGCCGGGCTGTTGGCGATGACCGCCAGGCTGTTTGTTTGTACCGCCGTGGCGGTCGGAGTGTTGAAGCGGCGGTCTCTGTTGGTGGTAACCGCCAGGGTCAGAATTCCATTTTTTGGACCGCCAGCCTGTCGGCGGTATGGTCGCGGCTTTAACACCGACCGCCAAGGTTGGAATGAGGGCCAAAATGTGGCTAACTTTCTCCACACTTGCACAGTGTGACAAAAGCTCCTGTCAAGAAAAAAATGTAACTCAAAAACCATAAGTCTTTCAGCTTTGTGTTAGACTCCCAACTATAACATGTGCACATTATAAGAATGTTTATTCTCTTATGAACATCGCTTTTGCACAACTGTCAACATGGCTTTCTCTAATGTTGCAGAAAATGATTCCCAACATTATTTAGGAAATCATATCCATGTCCCAACTACAAACCTGTGCTCCCAAAAACTGTGCCAATGCCTATAAAAAGGCAGTTACAGAAGGGTCAAAGTGATTTTCTCTAACCTGGCAAAACTGACCACCTGCCCCTTTCATAAAATCTAGTTTAATGATGTACCTCCTCAAAAAGATGTTTGAAAGATTTGTGAAAGAGCTGTATGTTTACCATAGTAACTTTGTGAGTCTCTTTCATCAAAAGGGATCTTGTACAATTGTCAAAAGTAATTCTCTACTCCTGACCAAAGGAACCACCAACCCTATTGATGAGCCCCAGTTATGTACCTCAGGTACAATATTTGGGCTTCCAAAACGTTTAAAAAAAAAAAACAAAAAAAAACCCATTGAATAATATCCCTATAACTGATATAGGCACATTTCAATGATGTGCCTATGTCAAGAAAAAAACATTGTTTTAATGTCAATGCGTCTTTCTTTACTTTTCCATTCAAGGAAACCTAGAATAATTCAGGAAAGCCTTGTGCATGCCCCCTGTATAAAATGTATGCTGCTAAACAAATCCAACATTTCAATGTTGATGATGATGGACAACTGTCAGTGATTTTCTCTAAGCTGGCAGAAAGAGACCACCAGCCCAAGTCAGCAAATGTTTAACTCACTGTGTACGAAATGCCTGCTACTGAAAATGTGTTTTCAACTCAGTGAAGGATCGTTAACAGGGGTGTATTTTAAGGTCAATTTACCCACAACAAAGGCTGTTGCATGACTAATTGTCTTTATTCATGATGAAATGATTCACCCGCAGTTTAGGAAACCCAGTTGTACACCTCACATACAGTGATGTACAACATTTGGGCTTCTAAAATAAATTAACACTGTGAAAATCTTATAATTAAAGTGGGTATATTTTGAGGTATTTATTCCCATGAAACTGGCAGCGTCAGGCAATGTGACTTTCTCTACTCTTTCCCAATGAACAGTACAGCTCAGTTTAGGAAATCCATTTTTAAAACGAATGTATAAGATTTGGCCTCCAAGCAACAGAACCTCCAATGTTTTTAAAGACTCTTGTAGTTAACATGGGCACTTTTGAGAATGTGCTCTTTCCTATGATGAAGGCAGTTGCATCACTACCAAACTATCATTTTTTATCTGTGTACAAAAACACAACCCTATTGTACTCCTCAAACATAAAATGTGGGTTTTCAAATGGATTTTTCAACATTGTGAAAGTCTATCATGTTTTACATGAGTACATTCTGAAAATGTCTTTTCCCATTACAAGGCAGTTGCACCACTGCCAGTGTGATTTCTTATACTCTTGCACAAAGTGAAGGCTAGCCCTATTCAGGAAATATAGCTGTAGGTTCCTCTTACATAATTTGTTCTCTCAAACACAACTACTCTGCAAAAAGGAAGGGTTTTGGAGGGAGGAGCCCATTATATTCTCTAATTCCAGGGACGAAAATAACAAATATGTGCTAGTCCTTAACTTGATTTCTCCAATTTACCTACCAATAGGCTCAGAAAGAATGAGCATGGGAAGTTTGTTGTAATCATAAATATAGCTGTATTTTTCTTATGGAGTCTAGCTCATAAGGAAGTGGCTACATAAGAAATAAAGAACGGAGATATTTAAAGAAGTGTGGACCTTCCAGCATGAACACAGTTTAAGTCAGTTAATGCTGCATTTGATGTGGGATTATTGGATGAATGGGATAACTCAAGTCTATCCCGCTTGTGGGGGTTGAACATTGCTAATGTCACACCGCATTATCTTGTATTTATTTATTAAGTGCACTTTCATGTCCTGGGGTGGGTGCTGAATAATAGATGTTTTTTGGTACCCAACTCATTGTGCACATTATATCAACCTTGGAAGGATGAAAGGCTAAGTGAAAGCACCAGGATTCAAGCATGTGAGTAGGAGGTCAAACACAGATCCCTCAAGTGGAAACATTAGTTTACTGAGCCACCGACTAATACTATGTTTGTGGTCTTCAACATATTTATCAACGCAGACATCGACGTGGAGTTTGAATATGACGATCGTCACACACTATCACTGTGGGGACTTGAACATCACTATACTCTCATGTTATCTCTGTGGTGACTTGAACATGACTAGAAACATACTATCTCTGTGAGACCTGGGTAACACAATAATCACAATATGTCTGGGTACATTGGCATCCCTATAATCACACACTATTTATGTGGGGGCCTGGAATCCCTGTAATCAAAAACTATCTCTGTTGGATCCTGGGTATCCCTGTACTCACACACTATCTCTGTGGGGACCTGAGCATTCCAGTAAACACACACCATTCGATGGGGACCTGGGCATCAATATGATCACAAACACTGTCTCTGTGGGGATCCAGGCATCATTATAATCAATCACACACCGTCACTGTGGAAGATTGAACATCAGTGTAATCACACACTCTCTCTATGGGGACTTGAACACTATAATACATTTCTGTGAGGACCCAGGTACTCTTATAATCACAAACTAATGCTGTGGAGACTGACTTTAATCACACGCTAGCTCTGTGGGGACTTCGCCATGACTATAAAATCAAACTATCTCTGTGGGACCTGGGTAACACAATCACACACTATCTTGTGGGACTGGACACCCCTATAATCACACAGTAGATCTGTGGGGACCTGGGCATCCATATAATCACACATTATCTCTGTGGGGACCTAGGCATTCCTATAATCACACACGATCTCTGTGGGGACCTGGGCAGCCCAGTAATCACTCAAAATTCTCTGAGAACCCGGGCATCAATATGATCAGAAACTATTTCTGTGGGGACCTGGGCATCATTATAATCAATCACAAACTTTCACTGTAGCGGCTTGAGCATCACTGTAATCACACACTATCTCTATGGGGACTTGAATGTGACTATAAAGATGCATTCTTGTTGGGTATCTGGGTAACATTATAATTGTACACCATTTCTATGAGGACCTGGATACCCCTATATTCACACAATATAACAGTGGAGACATGAACATTACTTTAATCACTTAATATATTGTTGGAGACTTGAACAGTACTATGATCACACACAATCTCTGTGGGGATCTGGGCATGTCTATTCTCACACACTATCTCTGTGGGACCTGGGCATCAATATAATCACACATTATCTTTGTGAGGACTTGAACATGACTATCATCATGCACTATCTCAACAAGGACTTCAATATGTCTATCATAAACAATTATCCCTACATGGACTTGAATGTAACAGTCATCACACCATTTCTCTACAGGTCTATTATCACTAGCTCTATGAGAACGTGGCATTCCTATAATCCACACTATCTATGTGGGGGCCCGGACTTCACTATAATCCCACAATATCTCTACAGGACCTGAGCATCAATATTATGAAACACTCTCTGAGATCTGGCCATCACTATAACAACATGGCATCTCTGTAGGGACCTGAGCTTGATTGTTAAAATAGTGTCTCTATGAGGACTTGAACATGACTAGAATAGCACTCTATGTATGGACTTGAAGATGCCTTTTTATCATACATCATCTCTGTGGGTATTTGAACATAAGTATTATCATATACTACCTCTGGAGGGGAATTGATCATGTATATTATCCCACACTATCTCTAATGGGACTTGAGAGTAACTATAATTATTTAAATGCTATAATTGGGAGGACTTCAGCATTAGTGTAATAACACACTTTCTACATAGAATTTAGCATGACTACCATAATACAATATTTCTTTGTGGGACTTGGACATGACTAAAATCAAACAATTTTGCGTGGTGACCTTTTCATGACTTTAAGCAGACACTATGGGGCAGATTTAAGAAAAGTGGGGTTGCACCAATGCTGCGCCACTTTCCTAGAGTCCCTTAGCACCCTCCCAATCACCATGTGTGTGCTGTATTTAAAATGCGGTGCACCATGGCACAAAGTAGGAGGCAAAAGCATCAGAATTTGATGCTATTGATGCACTGTTCAGGGTTAGCGGCAACATTTTGGAGCTAATCCTGAACAGTGAATTTGGGCCCATTATAAATAATGGTGTGCTCTGAGCAGGCATTAAAAATGCCCCAAAAAATGTCGCAACAAAATCTTAGATTTCTTTGCACCATTTTTTATGGCCACCCCTAATGGGGGAACACCCAGTTGTATACATTATGCCCGGCGCAGGCATAATATGGCGCAAGGGGTTACAATTTGGCACAATGCATGCGTTGCGCCACTTTGTAAATATGGTGTGGTGATTTTGGCCTCGTTGGGCCACATTATCATAAAAAAAAAAGAAAAAAAAAGAAAATTAAATAAATGGGGCTAATATGGTGCAAGGAGGCGCTAGGCCCTCTCAAATCTGTGCCAATCACTTGTGGAAATTGAACATGACTAGAATCAGACACTATGGCCTGATTTTTAAAATGTGGCGCTGCATCTAAGGCAAGGCCACTTTTCTTGCGCCCCTTAACGCCCCCCCGAAGCCACCATATGTGTGCCGTATTTAAGATATGGCGCACCATGGCAGTAGTTAGGGAACTAGCGTGAAATTTTTTGACGCAAGTTTGGTGCTTTGCAGGATTAGCTCCAAAACTGTTGACGCTAAATCTGCAAAGCACATTGTGGCCCATTATAAATAATGGTGTGCCTCCTTTTAACATTTGCTCTGTGCAGGCACTAAAAATACTGCAAAAAATGGTGCAAAGAAATTTTCTAGATTTCTTTGCCCCATTTTTTTGGCCCTCCAAATGGGGGAACGCCCCCCTGACGCAGCTATAATATGGCACAGGGGTTACAAAGTTGCGCAATGCACACATTGTGCTACTTTGTTAATCTGGTACGACGATTTTGGCCCCGCTGGGCCACATTAGCATATAAAATGACACCACTGTGGCGCAAGGAGATGCTAGGCCCTCTTAAATCTGGGTCTTTATGTGGTGATCTGACCATCAGTCTAATGGCATACTATCACATATGACTTCAACATAACTTATCACACTATCTGTGTGGGGACCTTAATATTACTATAATCACACACTATCTCTTCAGGGACTTAAACATAAATATAAGCACGCACTATGTCTATGGGGACAGGAGAGTGACCATAATTAAATGCTATCTCTGGGGGGAGCTGGCCATCAATATAATTAAAAACAACAACAAGTGATGGACGGAATGCTGAACATTGTCAAACACTCACCCCCAGTCACAGATCTGGGTTTAATCCATTGTTCTTTTGCTCACCATGCCACCCCAGTTTGGACCCAGCCATATGCAAATCAGTCTCGACCCTGTTCCTCATGGGAACAGTCCAGCCCGAACTGCCAAGCCAGGTCCTCACTGGACCAGAAACAAGCATCCTGGGACCGGTTTCGGGGTTTCACCTTTATCAACCAGGCTAGCTTGAATCCAGTGGCATGGGAAGCACGGGACCCACGTCTGGGCATACCCTTCCCACTTAGGGCGACAAAGCAAAAACAACAAGTGATGGACGGAATGCTGAACATTGTCAAACCCTCACCCCCAGTCACAGATCTGGGTTTAATCCATCGTTCTAAGTGGGAAGGGTATGCCCAGACGTAGGTCCCGTGCTTCCCATGCCACTGGATTCAAGCTAGCCTGGCTGATGAGGGGTGAAACCCCAAAACCGATCCCAGGATGCTTGTTTCCAGTCCAGGGAAGACCTGGCCTAGCAGTTCGGGCTGGACTGTTCCCATGGGGAACAGGGTCAAGACTGATTTGCATATGGCTGGGTCCAAACTGGAATGGCATGGGCAGCAAAAAACTATGTATTTCGGCCCAGATCACTGTACTGGGGGTGATTGTTTGACAATGTTCAGCATTCCGTCCATCACTTGTTGTTTTTGCTTCATCAATATAATTACACACTGTCTCTGTTGGGACCTGGGCATCATTATAATTACACACTGTCTCTGTTGGGAGCTGGGCGTCCATATGATCTCGCACTATCTCTGTGAGGACTTGGGTATCAATATAATCACACACTATCTCTGTGGGGACTTGAGCATTGATATAATCACACACTAGCTCAGCTGGGGCTTGGCCATGACTATCATCACACACACTCACTGTCAGCTCAGGAACATTAATAATCGCTTGCCTGATATTTGGGAGCTAATATTGCACAGTCATATGAAGAAGGGATGCCTAGTGGTGAAAGTGATTGAAAAAGAACCAGGTCATCTCAGCCTGGCTTTAAAAGTTGACCACACTGTAAACATATTTGGCAACTAAATTAATTTAGCTATGTTTTTTCCTTAGTCCTCCTTAAAGTGTGTGAGCAGGCTATGCATGCACTCAATATGCTGTTTTCTCTTGAAAAATGTATTATCATTAAGATTACATTTGTGTGTCTCTAGGACATGTGGGGTTGGTCTAATATGACTAAAGTATTGTTTAATTTAGGTATTGCACTGAAAAAACATTTAGCAATTTGTTCATGACAGTATTAAATCACAAATAAAGTTTGGAGTAAGTCCTCACAAGGTTAGTAACACATGTTTAGGTCCCCATAAGGATGTTTTTGTGCGCATGAATAAATAATGCAATATTTGCAAATTTGAAGCAGGATCCTTTATCCTGTTTTTTTTTTTTTTTTTTGACAATTGTATGTAATTATATTTTAAGACCAATGGGAAAGGTTAGTCCCCCAAAGCAGATATCCACACATAGTCCCCGTGTGCGTGTGTATATGATATCAAGTGCCTACCAGAGCCTAGGATCCACTCCATGTTTTCCCCCCTCTCTCCAGGCTCTCAGCCATGTGGGGGTAGTGCTATGGGCATGCTTTACTAGGAAGGGGGGGGAGAAGGGGGTCAGCAAAGGCACAGCCTCATGCTCCTCCAGACACATGGAGTTAATCCTGGACTCCCCAACCCCATGGAGAACGCTAGGGCCCCCACGTTTTGAGGCCCTAATTTTACATAATGTCACTACCGCTGTTCCAGGTATGTAAAGAGTCATACAATTTAAATGCCTACTAGTGTGTAAACAGTCGCGTCGCACAGACCTTTATTCATTTATGTATGTATATTTTTCACGTGTTACGGGGGAAAGATGGGCTCTGGGGGGCTTATTGAGGAGCGAGAACCAGAGCTGCATGCTGGCAGCGCGCGGCCTCGGTCACCGCCTGCCATTACAAACATTATTGTTAGGACCAGCATGGTCCTAACAACAATATTTGTATGGCGGGTGGGGACTTGGGTCACCCTTGGCTAGGGTCCCTGCCATTACAGAAGTTGTTGTATAGGCCAACTATATGTGTAATGGTGACCTTGGACCGGACCCCCATGCGGTCCGGGTCCCCAGGGCACTATTACATATTTAAGCTCTGGCCCCAGCAGTAAATATGTAACGGAGGCCTGGGGCAGGGCCTAGCACTAACAATCAGGGGTAGCCTGGACATAAGGTGAGTGGGGGATTTTCTTTTTTTTTGTAAACTTTTTTTTTGTTCCCTCCCCATTTGTTTTTTTCAAAGATCTTGTAAAGGCTGACTTCACTAATCCACACAATTGTCCACATAAAAATATAGTTCTCTTTGCAGCAGGCATATTATCCCTATGCGCTACTTTATAGGGAATCAAATCACCCTCTAGACATAACTCCTGCATGAAGGTTAATTACAAGCTGTATAACATTATAAATGTTTCCTCAAGGGAGGATACCCCAAGGAACTTTTCAGTAGGTGTTTTTAAATTGCTAGTTTCATAAGTTATTGCTAAGCAAAGCGCTCCGCACCACCCAACCCCCATCATCACCTGGTATGCTCAAACCACTGGCACCACCCTAAAGCCGGCCCTGCTAATAACCTTTAATCCTATTTTAAAAATAGTTTGAATAATAAAATTGTGTGGGTCTAAACTACATAACTAGAGCTTACAATATAACACATTTAACATGTAAATTACACTATAAATTCAACCCTTCTATTTTTACCAGAGCTCATGTTTTTACCTTTACAAATGCTGTCCCCTCTATAAATTAAACAGAGGCCTAGATAACACATAAAAACCCTTCTCAGATAGGCCTGTGCATAAATAAAAACACACATTACGCTCTGGCTCTAAAAACTATAGTATGAGACACAACATTGTAAATATAAAAAAACATTCCTTGTTACTTCTCTTAAGTAGAAGAGGGTTAGCATAACTAGTCTGTGCTCTGCCCTTCATGTCTTCCTCCTTGACGGTTCGGCTGACCCCTGCTGTCTGCAAACTTCAAATATGTAGTTCAGAAAAAGAGACCTGTGAATGTGGGGGTGTTTTTATACTGGCCTCATTGTGCTAATTATACATAGTGGTGGGTTGGGCTTTGAAGTAGACATCTGTGTTAGGTTTGCTTTGCATGTCATTTGTTTGATTCAAACTTTGAATTGTGTGGATTGTGTGGTCAGTTTACACTTTGACATCTGGTGACTTACACCCCCCCCCCCATCCCCCCTCTCCCCCCCCCCCCCGCTTGAAGCCGGTCATTGGAACTCCTGAGGGCTGGTACTTGTTTTAGGGTTGCTTTACATATCTGTTTGTTTCAACTTTTAATCGCACAACCTGCATATATTTTGACAGCTGCTCACCATCTTTGAAGTCTGTACTGAGAACTCTTGGGGGCTGACAGCTGTTTTAGGGTTGTATTTCTAAAATTGATTGATGGATTGGCTGTAAAAGTCACATTTGACCAGCCCCTTTTTTTTTGGATTAGCTAGCAGGGTGGAGGTTTGGCCTTAAATTTCCACTGCTCCTCTTTGTGAGGAGACAGCCACAACTGTCACTTTCCAGCTTGATGAGGAAAGGTATCCCCTTATTCTACAAAGTTAAATCAATTGACCTGCATATTTTTAAGTACAATAATGTGGAAATGTGACCACTTCTCAAATTATCCCTTACTACCTTTACAACTTGTATATAAAGGCTATTTGCTGTGTTCTTGTTTGTAGTGCAGCATCCATGGTGCACTTAATGCAACTCGAGTGCTGCCTGATTTGTCATTGAGGGGAAAAAAAGAGAAAAAGAAAACGGAGGACGAAAGGAGAATTAGTCCTATTGTTAGTCACACTGTAGAAACCATTGCCTTCACCTTCTCACCCAACCCCATACATCCAAACGTCATGCATGTGATGATTCCAAAAACCCAAGAACTCACAGGCCTATCCCCCAACAAAAATACATGCCGGGTTAAATTATAAATCCCCATGTTGATACATGCCTTATGCAGCTATATATTGTGCCACAAACCCTTCCATGAATATGACCCAATGAATGTGAATGCTGGACATCATACAAAAGGGCACTTACGTAACCCGCAAACAGCCTCACTGAACTTCAACTTGTATTACTGCAGAACCTTCCAAAGGCAGTGTACAAATGAGGCCATGTTGCTCCGTGAGTGTATGCAAGCACCCGTGTCAACGTGAACTCGGCATAAAGGAATAGCTGAACCGCAGTCCACTCTACATACCAAGCCATCTCCCCAAATTAAGCAGCTGCCGGTACAGAGGGTACGTTACACAATGAAGATTGAAACAGTGTAAACGACATTTATTCTAAGAAATGTGCAAATGGCGACATGATGAAAAACCCTTTTTGCAACTTGCCCAAATCGATGCAGAAACCGCCAACAAATGTGCAATCTCTGATAGTCCGTGGCTGCCTGCCACCATGCCCTCACTCTGTTTAAGAAGCCGCTCCTGAACGCAAAATAGTTCTTAGTGATGAGTTTGAGATACCCATGCAACTACTAGCTTGTAGCATACAATGGTTCATGAAGCTCAGCATGCAAACTACCGACTGTTGTGCCCCCCCCCCCTCCAAAAACAAAACGCGGAACGAAAGTCAAACCACAATCATTCTAATGTACATCAGCTAACATAAACCGAATAACAGGGAACCTTCCCCACTTTACCTCCCCCCCCCCCCCCCCGAGTCTTCCCAAGGTAGACACCTGACCACAGTGCTGTGCACCTACTCAACTGTGGTGTGTACTACGCTAAAACTACAGTGCCATACCCAAACAATCCCCTACCAGCACACCCTATGTGTCCGTAGCAACCAGGCTGAAATAGGCAAAGCCACCACGATCACATCTGCTT
The DNA here is from genome assembly GCF_031143425.1 of Pleurodeles waltl. Classification (NCBI taxonomy): domain Eukaryota; kingdom Metazoa; phylum Chordata; class Amphibia; order Caudata; family Salamandridae; genus Pleurodeles; species Pleurodeles waltl. Next base: position 1,010,742,790 of record NC_090442.1, on the reverse strand, counting down.
ATGGCCACAAATACCATGGACCACACTCATCCGCATGACAACAACAAATGTAGTAGAAAATGTTAGTACTAGAATTCAAAAGAAAGACACCAGGATTGCATGGACATGTCAACAAAAAAGGATTTGACAATGCTCGTACAGTAGCACAGCCATTAAAATGTATGATCCAGTTCCGTGGATTAACAAATTGTTCATGATGTTTAACGAAAAAACTGTCAAAAATCTGTTGTGAAGCGTACAACGTACTATGCAAGCACTGATAAAAGAATGCAATATGCATGAGATGAAATCATTCAAATAGCAAAGCCCATGCGTAACATGATGCATTGATAATTGACTACATTTGTGAATCTGTGAATGTTTGAAAACAACTGAGCGGTGACAAGACCATGTGTTAACTTGTGACCAACCCTAGACAGAGGATGTATGGAAGGCGGACTAGGGGCAAGAGAAGAGTGCCTACCAGCAGTAGTTATTTCAGAGAAAACATGCTTATTCTATTTTGTCATTGAGACCTATTGACGTCATGGTGTGTGAACTTTGTGTCCAAAATGACTGCTGCTGTGATAAGTTTCTGTGCATCAGCTCTTGGTCTCAAAACTACCTGAATGCACAACTGAGCAATATTGTGTTTGCATTCTAACCAATGACCTGCTAGGTTAAACGTGGTATTGCTGTTGCAAATCATGCTTTTGAGTTCCATAATGCAAACTTTAATCTTTCTTTCTTGCCGAATATATACCAGGCCTCACGGACACTTCATGCAATATATTACACAGGAAGAGTTTCAACCAGTTGAATGTGGCAATCTGATAGATTTGCCTCCAAAAGGATAATTGATGGTATTGCCAGTGATCAAGTTGTTTCAGTAAATTCAAATGTGTCTCTTTCTCGTCCCCATCCACGTGATGGTAGATGCTTTAGGAACTAAAGACAAGAACTCTCTCGTTTTTAGACTTGCTGTGTGCAAACAGTGGCTTCTCTTAAAAAATACCTTTGAAATCAGAGTCAGTTTGTAATATATCACAACATTAACAAATCAACTTTTTGATATTTAATGATTTCATGGAGGACTTATGTTTTATTCTGTTTTTGCTTATCATTGTTTGTGTAATAACTCTTGGCATTCATGAGTTATATTTCATATAATCAATAAGGTTACTGGAATAGCCCTGCGCATGAAAAGCGGATTTGTGTGATGTCAGAGTTTCAGTGCATGTATTTGGCATAGACATAACTTTTTAACCCTGGGAAATTGAGTATGGCAAATGGGTCTTCAGAGACTGGGTGAAAGCTGCCAAACGACAGTGTTGAGATTTGTAGATTTCCTAAAGATGCTGATGCTCAGGCCATGTCCCCCCACCAAATCAAGCCAACCATCCAAAAACGCAATGCTACTGTTACTATGAGTGAATTTAATCTGGAGTTTCCCGGAGTTCAGCTGTTCAATTAACTTACCAAGATTTTCTCTCGTACTATGCCAAATAAAAAAAAATATCACTGTTGTCCTGAACATACATCCAAATATTGCTCCACGTTATCTCATTGAGAAGGAATTCCTCCTCAAATTTGGCCATAAAGATGTTTGCATATATAGGAGCCCCCGAAAAGCCTATGGAAGTCCCAGTTCTTTGTAAATAGAATTGATCTTCCCACTGATCCTTTTGTCACATTTTGTTTTTCTTTCCTTTTTGTTCCCTTTTTTCCTTTCCATCTTTCTTTTGTCTTTTTTTGCACAGCACCACCCCTTAAGAGATATTCTGTCTTGAAATGCATTTGGCACTATTGGACATATACAAATAAAGATGACTTTAAATGTTGTACATATATTTTGCGCTGTGATATGGTTGATGGAATAATAGCACAATCAAGTGTATTGCATGGAGTTTGAAAATAATGCATTTTTATTTAATTAGAAGATGTTGTCGTTATATTGTGGAGAGAAATTTGTCAATGTTGTGCATATTTTCTTCTGCTATGTGCAGTGGGTCCAAATCACGGTCCTGATCCAGTATTTCATTTTCAATATTGTAGAGTGCAATTGGCAGGGCATGTCCCTCTGCAGGGGACAACAATTGCAGAACAAAGTTAAATATCCTTTGTATTTGTTAATTGTACTTGGTGTGCAGGCTACATGTCATTTAACCTTCTCTGATGTCTGTCCCACATACACTGTTACAATGACATTTGATAACATACTAAATTTGAGTTTTACAATTAGAAAATTTCTTCTAAATGAAAGATCTAAAATGTTATGTCTGTCTTAGTAATCATGTTATATTTAATAAAGGAAATTGCCGCACTTCAATGATCTATTCAATTTGGCAATCCTCCTTGTATCAGTGTGGAGTTTAGTTTCCCTATGAGCCTACCATGAAGACCCTGATATTTCTTGTTTCTTTTGAACACTAGAGGTAGGGCTTTGTTATAAGACTTTGATTAAAAGGAAAATGTTTTCTTTATTTTTATTTTTTACTGCCTGGATTGAAAGTACTAACCTCACTATTCTCCCTTGAGCTGTGCCCCTAATTTTGGGTCAGAGTAAAATCTCTGTAGGATACCTTTTTTCGGGCCCTAGTGTTTTTCTTGGTGTACCCTCTTTCCAGATTTACTTTTGAGTTCAGCTTCTTTAACCCTTCTTGTGGTAGTTACTTCTACATAGCTTTAAACTGGCTAAATGGTAGAATATCCCTCAGCGCACGTGTGGTGACTGTTGTACCTTAATATGGTGTTTGTGTCAGTTTTTCTCGCACATCTTTGTCTGACTATGTGTAGGTAGTTAGTTTGTCTTGATATAGTTGGCTGTGAAACACCGATCTTGCCATCCTCAATATGCCAGAGTAGGAATATGTAAGGAATCAGTTGCGGCACCCAAAAAAGAGGAGTGTAAGCAACTGGACAGGAAATGGAGGAAAACCTATGATGATGCCTCGAAACTTGAATATAGGAAAACTATTAGGTCTTACAATATGAACATAAATTCTGTGCAGGCAGCCTATTGTGCCTCTAGTATAGAACAATCCTCCAATTCCCCTAAAGAAATCTTGTCAATATTCAAAGGACCTGCTTCTACTAACTAAATGGAAGCATCTAAAGAAGACAGTATTAATCTGGTGTGTTTATTCCAAAAGAAAATCCTTGACATTCAGGCAACTTTCCTAATAAGTTATCTCAAGAGCTTAAATTGACATCTCAGGATGAATATCACCCTCGCAGACCCACTCTTTCAGTCTTTCAGCCTATGACTGGAGAAATATTTGGAATATGACTGTTCTAAGTAATAATGATAATGATCGAGACAAGCTCTCCAGGCACAGGCTCCCAGCTTGCCTTGCAGGCAATCATGACGCTGCTCAGAGCAGCCTTATGATTGGCTGGAGTGCCCAGGCTGGGTGCTGTAACACAAACTGGGAGCCTGGGTCTGCTGTCTCTAACCTGGCAACACAGTGCCAGCTTATAGAGAGCAATGCGGGCATGTTTGGTCGGCCCCTGACAGCCGGCCAAACTTACATGCGCACTGAGGGAAGTGCTCTGAGCACTCCCTCCATGGCTGTCATCCCCCCCCTGACCCTGCCCCTTTAAAAATAAAATGATGATAAACATCGTTTGAGTTGTCTGAGGGAGTACAGCACCTTTAGCCAGGCTATAAATTGGTGTGGTATGCCCGTTATCTCCAGTGCGACAAAGAAGTATGGCCATACTAATTAATCAAATGCATTGGTTGTGTCTGAAAAGACCTCTCTATACAGATCCACTCAATGTAAGCTTTTAAGTCCTTCCATACTACCCCAGGGATTTGTACGGAGTCCTCATTGACCTGAAAGGAGTGCAGCATCTCACTTTGAAACTCGTCAACAAATACTGTTGAGTAGAGCCAGGCGCCACATGAACGTGAGGTACTGTTTTGCAGCTGTGCATATGGTTTGTTGAATTGGTGAGTAGTCTGAGGGGCTGCAAGGAAGATGTTAGCCACTCACCCGCTTACGTCTGGTGTGCCTATCCAATAATCTCCATAGCTCATGGGACATAGGCTTGCTTAGAAGTGTACCCCCTGTACGATCAGAGTAGCATGCCCACCATAGGCCATGTGTGGTGAGGATGGAAGCCAACACCATTGCAGCTGCCTGATGAGTACTGGTGGTGGCATTAAAGCAATTGAGATGCCGATCTAGGCCCAGATTTAAATCACTGCCTCAGAGTATGGTCCGTGGTGCCCGGATTTGGCACTTTGTCCACTAGGTTCTGATGAAGTCAGGGTCATCAGTATTGGGAGTGTAAGAATTGATGAGCGTGACATGTTTGACCCAGGATTAAGTAGTATGTTATAACGGTCCTGTGGGTTATTGTCCTCCTAAAGCAAGCACTATGATACCCCTTTCGGATAATAACAGCCCAATTCCAAGTGCATGGGAAGTAAGACAGGCTCAAGGTAGATCTCCTATAAAAGTGCAGTATCAATTTTATGATGGTCCAGATAGACCATCACAAGTTAAGCCCTCATACGTTCCAGGTCAATAAACGAATGGCAAGGGTTTCAGCCAGTCCTTGTGCTAGTCCAGAAATACATAAAGCAATAGAATGGGACTGCATAAGGCCTTCCACTGATAAGTGGCCAGGAGAGTGAAGTAAGCCATAGTGAGTGTGTGCTCTATAAAGTCTGTCATTGTGCCAATAATGTGCCAGCTGTGCCAATGTTCCATCCCCCCACCTGCCCCTCCAACTTGCCAGTGAATACATCCAAGAAAAAGAACACAAAACATCTACAGCACAACAAGAAAGAAAACTTTGGACAGATGAATAAAGGTTACAAATGAGGCAGGATCATCTCAGTGGGACCCAAGAGCACTTGCCTATTAGCACAATCTTAGAGAACGTGCTTTCTGGTATACTGGTGATAGGAAATGGCAAAACAAATATTGTAAGTGTTGTAATGCACCTTAAGTATCTGATTTAGAGTTTGGCCGATGAGGATACTTCATCAAAAACGTGAAGTGTATCCTGTCCACTATATTACAATCCCATTATATCCTATGGTAATTATAATACGATACACAGGACAATTCATCACGTTTGAGATAGAGTAGCCATTCCTCCAAAATCTAAATCAGGCCCTAAATTTTTTCTGTAAGAAACCAATGTTATACAAAAGTTATACCTCAATACATAATTAATTCACTTATGATAGTGTGCTACTGTGGAGCGAGCACTGCCAATGCTCGTGCAAACAATTGTGAATAGGTGGTCCATACCAGTAGACCAGACCAAGTACACTCCTGCTGTGCTCTAAATCTTCTCAACTAAACAATGACTGAAATCGTTCATTTAACAACCATGCTCTTCTTGCTGTTGTACACAATTCATGATCAATTATGATATTCCTCACTCCTCATAATACCAGAGGCAGCTGCTGCAAAAATCAAGGGGAGGAAAGAGGGAATAAATTACAAAAGAAAAAAAAAAGGAATTACCTTTTGCCACCGCCCTCTCCTGCAGCCTCGTTTGTCCTTTCCTGCTAGATGTCCAGTATTCGCTGGGACACCAGAACAGGCTCCCCAGCAATCCCGGTGCTGCTTTTATGTTCAAGCTAACATGAATGCAGCGTCAGTATTGGTCTGAGTGGCTCGGACTCCTGCTCAAACACAACCCTGGGACCTGTGCCATTTATTCAGCCCAGCTGTGTACACACCTGGGCTGGAAAAACCAAAGTGGGCATCTGTGTTTGGCCGGCCGTCTTAGCCCATCAAAACACACATGCGCACTTAGTGCACCTAATTCCTCATCCCTCCCTTCCATGTTCCATTGCCCAGACCCGTCCCGCTCCTCCTTTCACATGCTGGCTGAGCCAGCAGCAAAACAATATAATGATATTCAAGTGTTGGTTTATTTTTCGGTTTCTGGCTCTTAGCCAGTGGGGGGAAGTGCTTCCGTCATTGCATAATACAGATACAAATGTTTCTTCACATTGGTAGAGCGCAAACCATGTGTCATATAACGCATCTCCTTATGATACAAATTGAACTGATGAGCCAATGTATTTTGGGTAGAAAACCCTTTGTAGGGTGTTACTGTAGGTGAAATCAGAAACAACTGAGGTCAAAAGTTGGTCAATGTGTAGGAAGGTCACAACAAGTGGAAAAGAAAGAACATGTTCTTCATGATTTCGCATCTGGGACAAAGAATTATCTGTGTATAGCAAAGATGCCCCGAGTGAGTGGTCCCAGTCATTTGTGCCTACTATAGAACCGAGGACCTAAACAAAGAGAATGAACAGCTTTGTAATTCTGTGATCTAACTGGAAACATAAGAAACATTGATGGCCAAAGTTTCCCTATGATGAAAACACCCCATTACATACGGGACAAGTGTGGGTGAAGCCAAGATGAAACAGCAAAATTGAAAAACGGAATTGGGGAAAATGGCCCAACCATATACTGCATTGAAGCCAGTGTATGCATGCATTAGCTGTGATATGTCACAAGAGGCACTTAAACTCGTATCTCCAATAAGTTGTTCCAATGGATCGGCTGAAAGCCTTGAGCCATAACAAAGCCTTGCTGAGTTACTGGATTGTTACCATGCAACTGATAACAAATAAACCACATGAGAACAAAACAAGAGTTACCCGTGCCATAAAGTGTATACATTTTTTAAAAAATGTCTCAAGTTCAAGATAGCTGCGGTGCCGTCAAAAAGTAATAATCCTGCAAACAAGGGCTATTGTGCTTCTGGTGACATGAAGCTTGCCACAAACCACTGTTCTTTTGGCCTCTAGATGCACAGAGAATTTACAAACTAGCTGCTGATTTTTTTTCCTGGTTGCCAAAGGTGTAGTTAGTGTAGCATTCTGTACTTAGTTACACAATCGTTCCAAACAGCTCTCTGAGAATACATGATCACAGTGCTAAAATGTGGGAAAGTGTTAGGTCTTTGTCATTGAAAACCCAGCCCAATGATCAATAGTATGGGCTATTAGATCCTAGTGCAAAGCCATTTTTTGGAGATTGGGGAACGGAAAGTCTAGAAAATGTGTTGCTTTGGGCAGGAGCCCAGTTAGAGTGTCCAAGTAATTGGTTTATTTAGTTAAGACTGTGAGATGTAAGGGGGAATATACAATGAGGAAAACTTTAAGGACCGAACACAAGACTTTAATAATCAGATGTCTAAGTTTTCAATTATGTATATAATACTCTGCATTAGGCTGCAAGCATATTGTATTTAATAATACATTTGTTGGTTAAGAAACTACAACTTCTTTTAGCTACAACCACAGGGGGCATTTTTTGGAAAATAAGGGTAAAATGGTTGGGTTTTAGGCCCCTTGTCCCAGTGCATGGGTTATCTATCTAAACACTTTGTTGCCTCTGTTTGGGCCCCCATATTGTCTAATATCTCCGTGGTCTGTATTCTGAAGCTCTAATGGGATATTGTCATGATTGGTCCCAACCTGTGCAGCCTCCTAACAGAAGACATGCTGTGGCTTGCCAGACCATATTGTCTATTACCCAGAATTAAAATGTATTTACTGACAAATGACTTAGTCAGACCACAACTTCCAAGAAATATTGTACTCCTACGTAACAGCCCCTACACCCTTGCATCTAGTGAATGCTATTTCTTTACTAAAGGTTTGTACACTAAATCTCACCATATGTAACACAGTAGGTCTAGAGTGGACTCAAAAGGAGGAATATAAGCTGAGAGACTGCTACTACTACTAATTAACAATATGAACCCAACTCCCTATGCCTAACCTCTTACTCATGGGCTTGGTAACAGCAAGGATGATCAATTGGGACAAAAATTGGTCTGGATCTTGACGCATTGTATACTTTCCCATGTGCTCTGCTGCTGTCCCTTGAATGGAGAGATCTGCACTGGAGTAGCGGATACTTAGTCTGTCTTTTTCCTCTCTGAGGTTTGGAAACTCTTAAGTCAATATGGGTTTATACGCAGGGAGCTGCTCACAAGAATCCTTCAAGTTTGCAAGTTCTTCAACTTCTACAAAAAAAAGGAATGATATCACTACATTCAGGCATTACTGCATCAGTTTAAATTTTATACTTAAGCACCAGCTTTATCATATATTACTGACAAATTCGTTAAAAAGGACAAAGCGTTCTTTGGTCTTTTCCCAGCTAGTGTTCCTGAACACTGTTGGTTTAGTTCAGGACTTGTTTCTTCCCATCTTGCTCAACAAATGTTGGCATGAACAGTTCTATATGTCTTTTCACTTTTGTTCTAAAGTCTTTTGGCTATGCTTAGCTAGTTGTAAACGGAACCTCAGATGCGTAGCATTGCTGATTTCGCTGTCCCTTTGTTGTTTATTTTCAGGTGTTACGCAACTGAGAGATCCAGATTCTATGACAGACTCCAAGGCTGAACTTGAACTCAGGATGCAGATGTCTCAATGATGATCAGGTAAGTTGAGCCAAGGAGATGCTTCACGTGCCTTGAAGCTGAGTATAATGTGCAAGGCTGGTGCTTGGTTAGCATACTAACTTCACCCAAGATGGCTGCTGAGATTTGATGAAGTCTTGTGAGAATTTGGAAACTCTGTTGCCCAGGCCGAGACATGAGTTATGAACATAGCACTATCATACAGGAAGCATGTAGCATTATCTGCATGGAATTGCATGGCGACTAAGATACCCAGATCAAACAGGAACACCCTGCCCTACTGGTGAGACACTACTTTGTGTGTGTATCATAGCATCGCTCAAGAGGGCTGATATCATGTTCACCAAGCATTAAAGCACTACTTTGTGTAAGAATCAAGACATTGCTCAGGGAGCTGACATTGTACATTAGGCACTAAACTACATATAGGTACATGCAGTGAGTAGCCATGTTGGAAAGTAATATCTACGCGTTTTACCCTCTGTTCATAACCATTCCTTTCCCCAATTCTGCACGACTGGACACCTGCTACTATACCAAAGGGTCACTCCCATCACAGATCCACCAATAGATTCAGTGCCATCTGTAAAAATATGAAAGCCAGATAAACCAGCTTCTATGCATCTAGTATTCAAGGATATCTTTAACCATTGTTTAATTGTGTATTAACCTTCAGACAAGATGTTCCTCGTCTCCCAGTATGTATTAACTCTCATCATAACTTGTGCTGCTCAGTAACTTAAGGCCACGTGTTATAGTTTAAAATAGGTGTAAATATAAGTATTAGTATAACTACTGAATTTCTATGGTTTTGTGTGGGTAAAACAGCAGCCTAACTATAATGACCCTGTAATTTTCGGGTTTTCAGTTTATTTGTGTTTTTTAATGTAAAGGATTATATAAATGCCGAACATTTGTACAACGTCAGATGCACACAGCCTTTGGCTGTGCACAGCGGGGCTTGGCCACAGGGCCTGTCACCAACCCACCCCCCGCCCCACACACACACTCCCACATGCAATGTGGGATGTATGGTATGTGAGTGGATGAGTTTATTTGATTATTTTTTTTTTTTTTTTTTTTTTAATTTTAATTGGGCTTTGGATCTGAGGATCCATCGCAGATTTACAGCGGGTGTGGCGCTGTGTACAACGGGTGGGTCTGCGGATCGGGCAAATAAAATTGGGCATTTTGGTGCTCATGACGGGTCCATTAGAGACCCCTCCTTATGTCATATGGGGTCAGGATACCTCTCTCTGGACTCTTATTTGTGTTTTTATTTGTTTTCTCCCGTGGGACCCGACCAAGAAACAAAATGGTGGCTGTAACTTTCCTTTCAGGTTGCGGCCAGCCAATGAGCGCCTTGCTATTCTCTCAGGTCCGCGGGTCCCCGGGGATCTGTGAATGATCCATGTACCTAGATATTTATATTTTTATTTCTGTACTGACTCCCAAGCTACTGATTGTTCGTAAATCTGTTGTGTCTAGACCAAGATCTACCTTCCTGCGAAATTTGGTGTAAATCAGTTCAGCCTTTCAGGCTGTAGTCATGTCTAAATAACTGCAAAAGCCTCCATAGACATTGCATGGGCCAAAAGTGTTTTGGGACCCACCCTTTTGCTCAGCCCCTGCTGGACGAATAACCTCAAAACATTCCAGACAGGTGCTAAGGTAAAGCTTCATATATGGGAAAAGTTGGTCTTAACTATAACTACCTACTGTGTGTGTTAATGAAATTTTAATAAAATAATCGTTTTGTAATTTGCACCTGATTAACATGTTATCTATTTTGTCTTTTATACTTGATGCTCCTCTATAACTCCTGTTACCTGTTGTCTTTATTATCAACCAGTGTCTCCTTCTGTTTTCTGTCTCACATGAAGATTCTGCTTGGTGTTTTTCTTTGTGATTTCTTTACCCCCAATATACTCCTCTAAAAGTGCATGGATCTTTGGGTTATTGACCTGTGTTTTTGGTGAAAGTAGTAAAGATCTATTTCTCTGTGACAAATTGTAGATGTGACTTCAGTACAAACAGATGTAGATGTTGGCACCTATCTTTTCCATGATTTGCTTTCATAATTTGTGAATTCACTTTGGGAGCGCTTTTACTATTCCACTTATGATTCCTTTTAAATTCAGGAAGATTTCGTTTTTAGAAGTGCAAAAGGGCACCTATTTTCACCACAAAATACAAACCTGTAGATTCTACAAAACTGGGATTATTGATATATTGAAAATAATGGAGATACGACTTTCTTTTCCTCTTCTGAAGGTTGGGAAGATGGTGCCTATTTGTCATATTTGGCTAGTACTGGCCTTTGAGACAGCGTTGACAATTAGCAAAAATAGTCCTTTTCTAATTTGAATGAAATATTTTGGTTCACAATGTGCTTTTATTTATCTTGAAATAATGCCTGTTTAATCAAAATAAATCACAAGTGTAGGCAAACTAATTTCTACAATCGAAATAAAACCTAAACTGCCTCAGATAGTGAGCACTATTTATGTTTTCTCCTTCCACAATGATAGTTACATTCTCCGATTACTTGCTGTCTCACAAAGCCTTATCCGATTATACTCCTAAAAACCTGCACGAAAAATGTACCTTGACATACTTTTTTTTCTTTAAAGTGACCCTCTGATTACCGTCCATCCTCTGCACGCCTTCTGTTTCAGAGTCATGCCTCCTCTGTCTCACGCCTGTCTCAATTCTTCTTATCGTACTTCTGCAATCGGTTGATACCTCATTTAATTGATCACTGTAGGAAAGCACCCTTTTTCACATGGTAAGCCCTCACTTTTTTCTTGGTTTCTGATGTGGCTTTGACTGTTTGGGCACTGGGTCTCTGCTAACCAGAGCCCCACTGCCAGATCTCTTCCCCAAAACTGCCCAGTTGTTTTGCACACTTGTCAGCTCTTAAGCTAACACTAAGTCACTAGTAAATGGTACTCCTGGTGCCTAGGGGCCAGATGTATCAAAGCTTTTTGCATTCGCAAGCGGTGCGAATGCCCGTTTGCGAATGTAAAAAGCCCTTTCAGAATGTATCAAAGGCATTCTGAATGCAATTTTAAGGAATCGCTAAAATAGCGATTCCTTAAAATTGCGACCCTCTCTAAATAAGAAATCGCAAATAAGGAATCCTTATTTGCGATTTCTAAAGCACATGTATGAAGCAATTCCTTAATGCGAATTGGGCATTAAGGAATCGCTATTACCTATTCGCAGAAGGCTTTTTTCATACATCTGGCCCTAGGTCTTTGGATACTAAGGAAGGTCTCTAAGGGCTGCAGCACCAATTGTGCCACCCTCAGGGATCCCTCACCAATCACAACCAGTGCTGCCATTGCAGACTGAGTGTGTTGGTGCAGGTACCTCTGTGTGCCAGGTCCCTTATCACTGCATATGCCAGGAGTAAGTCACCCCTAAGGCATGGTGCATCCAGGCACAGACATGCCCCTGCTATGTCTTTGTCTATTCTGAGACAGTGCACAGGAAAGCCATTTTAAATGCATATGCTGGACACTGGTCATTATGAGTTCCCCAGCCACATGATGGCTCCTCTGAATCCTGGAATGTTTGGTATCAAACGTCTAAAAATAATAAACCCTCACTGACCCCTGTGATGGATTTATTAAAAATACACAGAGGGCACCTTAGAGGTGCTCCCTGAAAACTTACCAGCTACTTAAAATGGACTGATTCTGACCAGTTCTGATGTTTCTGCCCCCCCGCCCCCCCAAAGGTGAGAGCCGGTGCTTTCAAGGGCCTGCTCTGGGCAGAAGCGTGACCTCCTCTCCCACCTAGGATGGACATTCCAAGGTGGGGAGCTTCACAGGCCTTTCTCATTTCTAATACAACCCAAGTCTCTCCAGATGGCAAAGAAGAACAACCCTCCCTGTCCTGACCCCATTTGTGGGGGCAGCACAGGCTGAAAGAATAGATAAGTTCAGAGGATTGCCCACTACATGCCAGTCCCAACCCTAAGGTGGATGAGCTAAAGTGTGGACACTACTTTTCAAATTCCTTCATCTTCCTTGGAAGGAATTAGGTCACTAGGGTTTGGTTATTCCCACTTCCCAGCGGTAGTGAACTTAAGTGTGTAGGCACCCTCAAATGGTCAAACCATTGGCTACCACCTGCCTCTCCCTGTAATGCCCCTAAATTGAGTATTTGGATGGCACCCCTGAATCCTACAACTCAGATTTTGACAACCAAAGAAGACCAGGACAAAGAAGAGTTGCACCCCGGAAGAGAAAAAGAAGAGGCAGCTGACCTGGAACCAGCCCCTCCGATCTACATGCTGACCTCGTATGATTCTGCATAAGAAGCCAACTTATCCAGTCTTAAAGACTCTAGTCTTCAGTGGGCAGCAGACTTGCCCTGCAAGAAGAAACTCCAAAGAAAAAAACTCTACAGTTGCTGGACCCAGGAACACTGACACCAAAAGTGACCACTGCACCTCTGATGTCCATGGCCCAAGGTGAAGCAAACAAAGGGTGCCAACGCAGGTCCCCAGTTGCTTAGAGAGTGAGTCTAATGTGGTCTCACCCATCTTGGACTCTACCAAGATGACAGCAGCCTCTGCACACAGACCCCCCCCCCCCCCACAGGCTCCCTTTCCCAGAGGCTTGTGGGGACAGAAAATCTGACATCTCCAGCACCCACTGCACCCATGACCTCAGACCGCAGCTGAGGTAGGACACAAGTACCGACGACATCTCCCAACTCTGAAGAGATCAAGTCCACCTCTGTCAGACTTTCCGACGATGTCTGCAGCCTCAACACACAGGACCCCGTCACAGCGAGTGCTCCTGGAAGCGAAAACCTAACACCAAATGGCACCCCTGCATCTGTCGCCCCTAGGCACAGGGGAAGAGGACCAAAGGTGCACCCACATCCCCGAGCACCCTGATTCTAATACATGCCTGCTTGCTGTCCCTGACTGGCTCCCTAGCCAGAGCCTGTAGCCTACCTTCAAGGGGACCAAACTTCCATAGGAAACCATTGGGCATCAAATGCCTTACTGCACTGTATTTCTGAAACTGCAAAGTATTTATTCTTACAAATCTACTTACCTGCTTATGAAGTTCTTTGGTTTGAACTATATATAAAAAGAAATGTTGTTTTCTAATTTGGTCTCAGATTTATTGTTTGGGTGTCTTTTATAGCCTCTGTGAGTACAACAAATGCTTAGCACCACCCTCTAATAAGCTTAATGGCTACCCCACACTACCACAGAATAGAGCATTAGACCTATATACATTTGCCTCTGCAAAGCCAATTAGGGATCCAGTGGACTCTCTACAGTGTACCTCATTTCTGTGCACTATATAACAAGCCAGATTCCTACAATCAGCCTCATTTCATAGATCCTACCTCTTTAAAACCCTATCTTTGAAACCTAACATTACCTAATCTACACCAACCACGTGCCTGAATCCACATAGCTCCACTAATGATCACACCTAATTGATATTGTATAATCCATCACTAAGTAACTGGAGTAAATGCAGTAGCCCCCAGGTTAAATGCTTTCCTTGGGTTCCGGAGTAGAATGCTACTAACTGTAAAGGACTTCAATGCCTCGTCAGGGGTAGTAAGTGCTATGTAAATCAAATTACAATTGTATCCTGCACCGTCTAATTTTGTAATAGTCCAAATCTACCTATTAGTTTCATGCATACACTCTTACTATCAGAAGACCCCTCCACAACAAAGGCCAAGTTCTGCAGGTGCAGAACGGGCATCGCTGACTGGATGAAAAGCACATGCATATTACTCAACACACACAAAATGGAGGTGCTGGTCTTCTGGAACAACACCTCCCCATGAAACAACTCCTGGTGGCCTCCTAAACTAGGACCGGCGCCCACCCCAACAGACTATGCACATAACCTTGGCAACATCCTGGACAGCAAGCTCACCATATAAAGCCAGATCTGTACAGTGTCTTCTGCTTGCTTCCTCAGTCTTTGCATGCTCCTTTACAGCTTCAAGTGGCTCCCCATAAACACCAGACAAACCATTGTTAAAGCCCTAGTCACCAGCCAGTTGCACCACAGCAACCCACTCAATGGATGAGTCCCCTCTCACCTCCTGGGGAGAACAGGACATACAGAACTCAGCAGCCAGACTTATGCTCGACCTCCTCAAACAGACCCCCACAACCCCTCACCTCAAGAATCTCATCTGGCTCTGTATTCAGAATAGATGTCTATTCAAGATCCTTATCCACACCTACAAGGCCCTTCACAGTTGAGGACCAGCATTTATCAACTGCCTTATCTTCCACCAACCTTCCAGACACCTGCGATCTGCTTCCCTCTCCCTCGGACTCATCCCCGCAACCGCCGTAGCAATAGTGGAGGACACTTCGTCTCCTGCCTCACGGGAAAATCTTGGAACAACCTTCCCCTTCACCTACGCACCTCTTCTTCTCTTCTAGAATTCAGGAAAAGACTCAAGGCCTGGCTGCTCAACTGAGCCCCTTGAGCAGCAATTCTCTCAGCGCCTAGATAACCTCGCATATGATTAGCAGCGCTCTACAAATGCTTTTTGATTTTGATTGATTTTTTGATTAGGACCGTTGTGAGGAGAGTTTCCAGCACATCGCATGTTGTGGGCTTTCCAGTAGGAGTCACTACCCCAGAGGACCTGATTGCCTTCACTTCTAAGTAGTATTTTCCCGTTAAGAATTTTACACATATGAAAACAGCTTTAAGGGGGGGGGGAGACAGAGTGGGCATCATGGAAGCTAGGCGGGGATATGATAGAACACTCCAATCAGCAAAAGAAGAAACAGATGATTTACTATAGCGTGATATAGTAAAAGCTATAGAAGTGAGATTCACTGGCTTTTTGGAAGCTGGCAACAATAGCAGGATTGGATGATAAAATGTATCTCCATTACCACATAGATCCTGATAGGTGGGTCTCCAATTTTTTCATTTCTCTATGACCAAGTTGATGCTCTGGAGCAGGACCACAACGAGGCTGAAGTGCGTAGAGGGAGAATTATCTGTGGATAGGGTGGAACGGAGGAGCCGGCCCCATTAGAGTTTAGTATAGATGACACACTAAAGTGTGCCAAAACACCTGGCACCGACAAAATCCAGGAGATCTATACAAATCAGAGGCATCAATATGGAGCCCCCATATAAATCTATTGCCTACTGCCATATCAATGGGAGGGAAAATGGAAGGGTGCTGAGATCATACCTATTTATAAAAAAAAAGGGGATGTCAGCTGCCCCTCCAATTATAGACCAATAAGTCTCATTGATAATCTGAAATCTTTGCAAGACAAATTCTAGAGAAGCTGGTCATGTGGGTAGAAAATGTTGACCCTGCTACAGGCAGGATTTCGCCCTAAGACTAATAAGCAGACCAGCCGAAAGACCTGGTCCATATTATATCGGAAATATGTGTTACTAGCTGGCCAAAAGCTCTTTGTAACTTGTTGATCTTAAAGCTGCCTTTGACTCGATTCCATGCATTGTGTTATGGCAAGTCCTGTCGAACATGGGGATTCCATCTAACCTGCTTACACTGATCACAAGATTACATTTGATGAAATATACCCAAGTGCATTAGCGTAGTGGCATACTAACAAGATTGCCATCAGACGTGGGTGCGCCAAGGGTGCGTACTAGCTCCCACTTTATTAACTCTGTACATGAATGATGTAATGAAGGAACTCTGTAATGGCAAGAATGACGTCCCCTGTCAATGAACAATGCAAAAAGTCCTATACTACTCTTTGCTGATGATTCTCTACTGATTTCCAGATCGCCAATGGGGCTCCAAGTCCTAATTGATACATTTATTAACTGCAACTCAAGAGAATTGGAGTTGAGTGTGGAGAAGACAAAAATGTTTTTTGGACAGAGGGGAATCAAGTCAAGACCAATTAGAGCAGGTAGCAAAACACTGGAAAGAATTGAATTGGTTGAATACCTGGGGGGCAAATTAACCAGCAATCTAAAATAGCTCCCCCAATTATATAAGTCCTCCCTAGTAACTGAGCACAGCTCTAGCACTATCATCAAGGTTTATAATGCAACCAGCTCATGATCTGTTCCCCAGCATTAGCAGTATATCGCGCAAAGGTGCGAGGAGCTGCCCTATTTGGCAGTGAACTGTGGGGGCACAGCAACTTGGATTGTTTGACTATTGCAGAAAACTAATTTATAAGGAAACTTTAATATTACCGTTAAGCACCCCATTAACTCCGCTCTACATGGACTTAAATATATGTAGAGTGGAAAACCTGGCAGCTCTGAAGGCCTCATGCTTATTCGGTCCGCTCATGGTCTACCAACAAATTGAGTCACTATAGGGACTCATTAAGGAACCTGATCACTCCAGCTAACATCACCCACAGACCCTGGATGAAGTCAGTGCGAGACTGGTTTAGTAGACTGAATCTGAACAGATTTTGGGATGAGCCCAACTGTTTACGTAAAGCCGATACCTACATACTTTAAAAAAAAAAACGAGGGAGTGTACAAATGAGCAAGTAGCTTTGTTGGGTACTAACGGCACCTTGACAAGCATTTTATTTTATTTTATTTTTTTAGATAAAGCTCTTTCCACGCTTTGAACCATACCTTGACAGGATCACCCCAGCCTTGGCCAAAAGTTTGTACATAAGATTTAGGTCAGGCTCCTTCTCCCTAAGTTCTCTTGCTATTAGGTGGAAGGGGGGGCATTGCTTCAAGCTTACGTGCAGCTTTTGGCCTTGCGAATGAGACTGAAGCCCATGTTTTATTTGTATGGTCAAAGTATATTGAACAAAGAAAAAGATGGATTCACCCAATCTGCTTTCAGCTTGGGACAATATACCATCAGCAGGCCCTAAGAATTTTAAAATATGGCACAACAGAATCAATAGCACTTTCAGTAAGCAGATTCTTGCTGTTCTGGTGCAGGCGCCAAAAGCTTTTTAATCCAGGAGGATAAACATCCACCTGGGAAATTTTTATTTTAAGCTATTGGACTGGATCGGCCTGAAACACCATACTTGATGACATTATTTGTGTGATTTATGGTAAATGAGGGAAGCAACACCTCCCCCTAGGGTACAGAGGCCATTATATTTTTTTTTCTTTTTAGGGATTGAATTATTTAATGAACTTTACTAGAATAATTTTTATTTATTGTTACTGTATTGTAATCGTATTTATTTAGTGCTTACTACCCCTGATGAGGCGTTGAAGCGCTTTTCGGTGAGTAGCACGCTACTCTGGAACCCAACAAGAATTAGTGATGGATTAGTATTGGGAAATAATGAGTATAGTTTTAGTATTATGAGTTAATTTGAGCCGTGGATATAAGAGTTTGTTTGTTAGATTGACTGGAGGGGTGGAGGAGGAAAGAAATACAGAAGTGTTAATTAGGAGTATATCCTTCATTTACTCAACCCAAAGGCTTGGGATGAGTAAAGGGGGATGAAGGAGGGAAGAGTATGTGGAAGGGTTGGATGTACCTCTTCCAGCAGGTTAAGGAGGCATTTTGTTGGGTCTGTCTGTGTGGGTGGTGAACTTGGTGGCTGAGAGAGCCATGAAGAGTGTACTGTTTTTTGTAAGGTAGTCTTATTATGCAATAGACAAGGGGATGCGAGGTTGCTATGAGTGGCATGTTTTTTTAGTTTGTTTGCGTTTGTTTAGTGTGGATGGAGTATGGGTTAGGGGTGGTGGAGGAGCATATGGATCATGACGTAAGGCTCTAAATTGTGCAATAGAGGAGAGGCGAGTGAATTAAAGTTGCTGGGTTGGGGTGATTGTGGTAGGTGTTTGTGAACAGTGAGAAAGTAGGGGTGGAGATAGGATGGAATCTGTATTCTTTGTGTAGCCCTGAGGGTGTGGGAGTGGGTATGACGATAGGTGTAATGTAAGTTTGTGTTGATTTGATGTGCTGATGTTTGTGGTCTATATTGTTTTTGTGGAATAGTGAGAGGGGATATTGGTGTAGTTGTTTTTGGTGAGGGATGTGTATGTGAGTTAGTGCTGGTAAGTGGAATTTGAGTGTTAGATGGGGTGTTGTGTTTTGGAGATGAATGTACGAGGTATGTAAGAGGTGATGGATGTGTGTCAGGGGGATTAGTGTTAGTTGTGATGAATGGAAGAGGTAAGATGTGTGGTGGAGTGAAATGTGGGGATTGTGTGGTTGTGTGTAATAGGTGAAGAGAGGGGAAGAGTGTTTGTAGATGGTGTGTTTGAAGGCAGGATTTGGGCATTGTTATGACAGGTGGTCTGTGTGGAGCAGATAGTGTTGTTGGTTAGTATGAGCAGAGTGTGTGCATCTGGAATGCTGAGACTGAGAAATGTATACTGTAGTTTTGTGTTGTGTGGGTGATGGCAGGTTGTGTTAGTGGGTGTGGATAGAGTAGTGTTTGCTGTGAGAATGTAGGTGTTTGACTGTTGTAGTTGTGGGGGATATGTGTTGTATAAAGGGTATTGTGTCTGTGTTCAGTTTGTGACACATGAGTTGGATGCCTTTGTAGAATATATGTTTGCATGTTGAGGGATGTGTAGGGGCTGGAACCATTCCTGGTCAATTGAGAATTGGGCAGCATTTCTGGCCCTACTCCCTACCTGTCCCAAACAGGCAGCTGCCCTTGTCCTCGACACCCGGGCTGAGACACCCTGAGTCCTAGCCTTTAACAGCCCTACTGGCCAATCCAATTTCAAGCCCTGATTCAAACAATTAATGGGAGACCCAGCCCTAATCATCAATCATAGCCCTGTTCCTGACCACCAATCCCAGCCCTAGAACCAACTGCCAATCAGAATCTCAGCCCTATCCACCAATCATAACCCCAGCCCTGGAGCCAGCAACCAATGGAAAGACCATCTCCCAACAACCTCTCAACATATGCAACAACCAATAGGAACTTATATAAGGAGCAAGTTAACTGAAGCCCTGTCCCTGTGGTCAGGGGGAAAGGCAACTGCTGCTCTATTCAGAATCTCCTTGGATACAGACAGGGTGAATCCACACTTCCAAGCTAGCAGAGTCTACTTTCCAGGTAAAGGAGAGATTGGTTAAGAAACAAACACTGGAATACTGCTGGGCGCGCATTCTGAAATTGGGCTCTTTTAAAGGCTAAAAACAGGGGGGCAGACAGTTTTTAAGCACAATTTAAATCACATAAACAGATTAAAACAGTCTCCTAAAAACACACTCTGCAAGATGTATGTAGACTTTTTACTTAGAAGAGAATAAAAGGGGGGGGGGGGTTTATGTGCCACAGACTAGCAAGGCAATTCACACAGTCACAGCAAAAACACATTTAAAAAAAAGCACCCCTTTAAAAGAGGCCAGGCTGCCTGAAACACAGTCCACAGTAAAATAGACACAGGTCGCTGAAATAAACACCTTTGAACAAATAATACTGTTTACCCAGAAAAATCTCAGGGCTCCTTACCTAGGTCTTTTTGCAATCCTTGAACACTGGGCTGTATCAGGACACAGGGGAGATGCAGATCCCCATCTACGTGTTTTATGTTTATTTTATGGAACTGTTTTTAATGTATTATATATTATAACCAGAAATAGAACACCGCACACAGGACAAAAAGTTTGGGTAAAGCAAGAGTCCAATAGATAACAAATGATGTCTAGTATCCATTGAGTAGACGAGATGAACAATGCATGATGTCCAAGTCAGACAATATTTGGCAGGTGATGTTCTGAACGGAAAATTCCAAAACAAGGCACAGGTGTATGTGTACTAAGGACCATGATAAGTCCAGGCGCCAATTCAAAAGAAACCGCAGTCACTGGCTTTCAGCAGTTTGTCGACACGCTGCTCAAAGCCAGTGACTGCGGTTTCTTTTTAATTGGCGCCTGGACTTATCATGGTCCTTAGTACACATACACCTGTGCCTTGTTTTGGAATTTTCCGTTTGACTGATTGTCTCGGATTTGGATTAGCCTATTCTCAGACGCATGGATTCTGATTTTTTGTCTGATTGACGTTTTAAATTGTCGTGCCTGTATTATATTTAAATAGCCTTGAAAGTCACCAGTGTGACGAAGCACGTGTTGGCTGTGTTTGCAGTGAAGTACAGTGTGTACCCTGAACACCATAATCCTGTCAATAAAGAACATCACCTGCCAAATATTGTCTGACTTGGACATCATTCATCGTTCATCTCGTCTACTCAATGGATACTAGACATCATTTGTTATCTATTGGACTCTTGCTTTACCCAAAATATTTGTCCTGTGTGCGGTGTTCTATTTCTGTTTATCTCTACTTGTGCTAAAGAGAGCTTTCCTCTCTTTGACACTTGACTTTGCCCATGGGTGGTAGGGCATTAAGTTCACCAGCACCCTGTTTGTATTTTCTATATATTTAAATAATTGTGTTTACTTCCCATGAGTGCGGCCTCTTTCACCCTTACTACCCCCTTTGTATTCTATATTATGTGCACTTTGATGGTCATGTATGACTGAATAAAGTATTTTTACTACTACTCCTTTCCAATTAAATGCATTGAATTTGAGGACATGACTACCTCATGGTGATGATGTGATGGGAAGCCAGACTGCCCTCTTTCTAGTCCTCTGTGTGTTAGGCTGATTGATCCGGCTTTGCAGATGCCCTGATGTGGTTTTGCCTAGTGAGATGGAGATGTCTCTTGCCCATCTACTGACCACCTTCCTGGAGCATGAGGATTCTAGATAAAGGACATAAAGTACTCTACAGTATGGCACAATTATGGTTGCCACCTTTCCAAGAGAAAAATACTGGCCATTTGTTTTCAGACCCTGTAATGTTCTGGGCATGATACTTGTAGGAAGCTGGCTCTGTATATACTATATCAAAATGAGATAGTGTGCAGAGTCCACAGGTTACCCAAGAGGCTTGACACAGGCAATAATATATAATACTAATGCTCTATGTGTGGCAGTGTGGTCGAGCAGTTAGGTTTATCAGAGGGTAGTGTTAAGCATTTGTTGTACACACACAAACAATAAGTGAAAACACACACTCAATGACTTAACTCCAGGCCAATAGGTTTGTAAATAGAATAATATTTTGTTAATTTATTTTTAGCACCACAAGGTTAATTTAGCAGGTAATTACATTAAATGAAAGGTACTTTGCTTAGGAATAGTTTAGACTTTGAATAGATTCAATATTGTACACAGTTTTAATTAAAATGGCAAAAAGCTATTTTAAAAGTGGACACTGAAATTTTCAAAAGTTCCTGGGGGAGGTAAGTACAGTACAGTTTCAGAGGTAAGTACCACACTTATGGGTTCAGTCTCCGGGGTATAGGTAGTCCACTGTTGGGGGCTCAAGGCAACCCCAAGCACCCAGCATCAGCAACACAGGGCCGGTCAGGTGCAGAGGTCAAACAGGAGCCAAAACAACATGGATGCCTATGGAGAGAGGGGGTACTCCAGTTCCAGTCTGCTTGTAGGTAAGGGCCCACGTTGTCAGAGGGCAGACCAGGGGGCTTTGGGGGAGTTCTGGAGGGGCCCCAAGTAGGCACCAAAACCACACCCTCAGCGGCACGGAGGCGGCTGAGTGCAGTGTGCAAACAGAGCATCGGGTGCTCAATGGAACTCTAAGGAGAGTCCCGGGAGTCACTTAGGCGCTACAGGCAGAGCACATGCGGGGCCTCTCGGGCAAGCCACTGACTGGGCAAGGGTGAGGGCCGCACCGGTGGTTCATCTCTCAGGGGTTGAATACATTAGTCCCGGGCAGTCACGGTCGGGAGGTCCTTGGGATTCCCTCTTCAGGCATTGTCGAGGGAGTGCAGGGAGGTCAGCCCAGGGTCGACACGTCTTTGGAGTCGCCTGAGGGTCCTCTCTGAGTAGTTGGTTTCTCTGGATGCGGACCGGGGGCATTGGGTGCAGAGTGGTGGGGACTCATGCTTCTGGAGTGAGGTTGAGAGTCCCTTTAAAGATGGATGTCTTTTTTTTTTTGTTGGGCAGAGCCGCTGCCCACGGGAGTTCTTGGCCCTCAGTGATACAGGCAGTCCCCTAGATACTTCAGGGGTCGCTGATTCTGTACAACGTGTTGCTTTTCGGTTGCAGGATGTTTGAAGCAGGGCATAGGCCGGTAGGGCTGAGGGGCCAAGTCAGTTGTCCTCTCCTTTTCTTCTCTTCAGGGTTTTCAGCTGTGCAGTCCTCCTCCTCCTTCTTGTGAGGTCATAAGGAATCTGAAGAGCTAGTTTCAGGGTCACCTCTAAATACTAAATTTAGGAGTGTTCGGGTTAGAGAGCAGTAGCTGATGGCTACTCTCCCTGAGGGTGGCTACACCCTCCTTGTGCCCACTCCCTCTGGGAAGGGGAGCACACCCCTCCTAATCCTCCAAAGCAAGATGGAGGCTTTCTCAAGGAGCGGGGTTACTTCAGCTCTGGTCCCCTTAGGGGTGGACCTGGCTGAGGGGGTGATGACTCCTTGTTTTTCTCATCCCTCCAGACCTGCTGGCAAAAAGTGGGGGCTCATCCCGGGGCAGACATCTCCACTAGCTGGAGTGCCATCTTTGAGGCCTACCGCTAGGTGTTACAGTTCCTGCAAGGGGAGATGTGAAGCACCTCCACCCAGGACAGGTTTTGTTTCTGACCACAGAGTGCACAAAGGCACTCACCCCATGTGGTCAGAAACTCGCCTAAAAGTGGCAGGCTGGCACAGACTGGTCAGCCTTGCACTAGCAGTTGCCCTAACATACAGGGGGCATCTCTAAGATGCCCTCTGTGTGCATTTCTCAATAAATCCCACACTGGCATCAGTGGGGGTTTATTGTGCTGAGAAGTTTGATACCAAACTTCCCAGTATTCAGTGTTGACATTATGGTGCTGTGGAGTTTGTAGTGACAAACTCCCAGACCCTATACTCAGTATGGCTACCCTGCACTTACAGTGTCTAAGTCAATTCTTAGACATTGTAAGGGCATAGTGCTCATGCAGCTTTGCCCTCACTTGTGGTATAGTGCACCTTGCCTTAGGACTGTAAGGCCTGCTAGAGGGGTGACTTACCTATGCCACAGGCAGTGGTTTGTGGGTATGGCACTCAGAGGGGAGTGCCATGTCTACTTTGCCTTTTCTCCCCACAGCACACACAAGCTGCAAAGCAGTATGCATGCACTGAGTGAGGGCTCCCTGAGGTTGGCATAATACATGCTGCAGCCCTTAGGGACCTTCCCTGGCCACAGGGCCCTTTGTACAAGGAGTACCTCCTACAAAGGACTTAACTGTGTGCCAGGGCAGTGCCTATTGTGGCAACATAGGTACAGTTTTAGGGAAAGAACACTGTTCCTTGGGCCTGGTTAGCAGGGTCCCAGCACACTTCCAATCGAAGCTGACATCGACACTAGGCAAAAAGTGGGAGATGACTATGGCAACAGTGGCATTTTCCCACAATACTAAATAGGGCTTTAAAGGCAATTCCATGCATTCATTTGTAGCATTCTGTCTTTGATTGTTTTAATTATAAGTCAGGGATCATTTATGCAGCTCCAGAACAGACATAAGTAGAAAGTATGTTTATATTTGCTGTCTGATATATGTACAGATAAGGGCTAAAAATGCTGTCTGCAGGTGATTTTGATTATTTTTGTACTGGCTGGGACATTGAAATGCTTCTGGTGCCAGTAGAAAACCAGCCAGGTGAGAACTCAAGGTGCAGGCCAAGCAGACTTTAAGCCCCCCATAAGGCTAGCGCTAACCCCAGTTTTAACTTTCATCAAAACATCAAGTATTCAATTTTATAGGAACAGTATTTGTGTTCCATTACTTTAACCGTTTTAACAATTTTTCATTTTTTGTTAGGCCCTGCACGTAGTTCTGATAAAAACAGTAAAATTTCCAGATCTGTGCGATGAGTCCTGCAAACGGATGTTTCAGAGAAATGTGAGTATTACTTATTATGAAGTAAATTGCTATGAAACTGAACAGTGTCCCTTCTGTGGGAAATCGGTCTTTTCTACATAGTCACTATACATTTTCACTTTTTGCTGGACCCTACATTCTTGCTGGCTTCATAACTCTGTGCACAGTATCCATGCTGACCATTGGTAAAGTACCTGTGCAGCCCCTTCAAACATGGTCAAATTGGCATATTCCTAATTGATATACTTAACTTATCTGTAAGTCGCTAGTGTATGATACAAATTTGTCCACGGTCTGGAAGTTAAATCTGACTAGTAAACTGCAGCACCTATTAAGCCATCCACTACAGTGTTTAAAATATAGCATAAGGCCAACCACAGTTGCCAGACTGACAGTTTAAACACTGAATTTGGTCTGTCAAAATAAAGGGATATTTTAACTTGTCAAAAGAGTTTAAGTATTAATGTCACCTCCGTGTAAGCCTTGTTGCCCGTAAGATGGGGTGCATGGTGTTCAAAAGTAGGACATGTATAAATGTAATTTTACTATGTTATGGTTAGTTATTTACTTTGGGAATTGGATTATTTTCCATAGTTGATAAAACTCGGATTTCATGGCTATGTCAGACTTTCAATATTAAGGCAGGAAAAAAGTAACATTCTACAAGGTACTTGTAGAATTCTCCAAGGTCCTGGATGCTAATTTGCATTTTCTCTCAGACTTTTTTGGGAACGTTTACCCCACTGGTTAGAATGTACCCTGGAGTCATTCACACCCACTAACTCATACTACGCAAAAATGTAGAATCTTCAAGTACACATTCAGAACACATATTGGACCAGAAGTGGACTTCAAGGGTCATAAGGCTCATCCCTCCACAAGGTTACAAGAGGCCTTTCCTGAACTGCCTACCTGACCAGTATCAACAGGCTCTAGACTGGTTCCTGCTGTTGGCCTTTGCCTGACAAACGTGAGTCTTTGAGTGCATCCCCTGAGATGCTGGGGTCCTTCAGAAGTGTACTCGTTTGGTGGATTGGGACTTAAAGTACTAAAGTCAGAAGGTAAAATCCTTTACCTGGGCTAACCTAGATAGTGTATCCTGCCTGCTCTCCGTTGCGGTAAAAGTCCAATTGTGCTGAGGTCCCAGTCTACAGTGACCTTTGTGTATTATTGGCACGTCTTGGCGATAGTCCTCCTTAAAAGTTCAATGAATGGAACTAGACATTTTTAGCGTTTTGTTTCATTTAGATGTCATTTTGTTAATTAAATGATACTCTTTTTAATATGGTTTAGGTTTTTTATTTACTTTACTTTGTTATTTTTGTGTACTGGATAAATACTTTATTCATTGTCCTAAGCCTGAATTCTCTGAGCCATAACTGCCTGGAGGTTGAGCTCAGATTAGGTTAGCAATTTTGAGGGTTCACTCTGACAAGGATGGTAATTGTTCCTTGAGGTGGGTAATTAGCCCCTCCCCCAAATACTAATCCAATTCCTTACACTACTTATTGTAAAGTCCATTTAAGAGCAATAATGAGCAGCTCTTACCATCCTCTAGGCCCAGAAATTATTTATAGGTCTAGCCAGAGAGCTTCCGCTGTCGGCAAACCTATTATTACCAATGCCTAAGCGCTTATGCAGAGTGGGCATTGGCTGTGCCCCTAAAGAGTACTTCCCTCACATCATGGTAGTGGCTCTTTGAATGTTGTATCTTACATTGCAATACATGAGGGATTGTTTTAAATGTAAAAAGTATGCTGCATATTTCTTTCGTTCTTTTATGTTGCATACATGAGCTATCATTCCTACATACCAATCCTGGTTTATGCTACCTACTGTTACTAATCTTCTACACCCAAGTCTCCATGTTTACAAGATATCTGAACTACCTACCACACCTTTCCACCATACCTCCCATACTTAACCTGTCATATTTAACCTCCCAATGTACTAGTGCCCATCCGCAGCAGGGGAGAAACAGAGATAGAAAAAAGACAAGAGAAACTAGAGGACCTGTTTGAGTGGTTCCCAAGTAAGAGCCAGGTCAGTTCAGACTAATGCATTATTAATGATTTTCAGAGGGAGAATTTTTAAAAGCAGGAACTGATCAGGAACACTGTGGTAGGGTAGAACTAAAGAAGATGCAGTGGAACTGGTGATCACAGTTGGTAAAGGGTACCCTTACGGCCGACCCCAAAAGCAGATGCAGCTTTCAGGGTAATGCCAGTCCATCCACAAAGATTCCAACTCCTTGTTCACAGTTAGATGGGAATTATTAATATGATGAATGCTTACACACATTCTAGCTCATGCTATTTGCTTCAGGATTTTTAACACATTGCTGAAGTGGGCCTTGCACAAAGAAAATCCAACACAGCACTGTCTCAATGATTGCTCTGATTGGGCTTCATCCATGAAGAACTGTGCAATACGTTTGTCAGCGTTTGCAGATTTAGCAAGTTAATTGGGTGTGTCTTTAGAGGTTGACAACACGGTGTGTATCCACTGTGTTGACTTGGGAATAGAGCCGGGGTCTGATGGCTTACCACAGAACAAACTGGGTTCCCTAGAGAGACTTGCAAAAGGAATATCTGCAAGAGAGAAAGCCACCCTTGGTGAGATCTAAGAACTGCTGGGAAAATTAAGCTTTCGTCTGAGGTCATCCTGGTTGGCAAATAATTTGCCAGATTACTTTCACATCTGACAGCGGGAGTCTAAAAGAAACACCATGGGTTTTGCCTGGGTGCCCAAGTGAGGTTATACCTCACAGTATGAACAGCTTTCTGACGATTTTCAATGACACTAACATGGAAGGGTGGTATCCCGACAACTGAATCGAGTCACAAATGTGGCAGGTATTGTGAGTGTTAGAAAAATGTTTGTTTCAACCTGGTGCTGTACAATATGGTGATGAATATGGGTACTAAAGAGCTGTACCACGAATATCATCCATGTAGAATGATTTCCAATTGCTACAGCATGAGTAAAAAAGGCTGATTGCAGAGGCACTCTGACTTTTTGCCCCCATTTTTCACTTTTTGCTGGTGTTTTCCTGACTCTAATGGTGCCCTGGGTACTGCTAACCAGCCCCAGGGCCTGTGCTCTGTGTAAAATCAGTATGCAAATTAGGCTAATTATAATTGGCTAAGTTAACCTACCTATAAGTCCCTAGTATATGGTAGTGCATGTAGGTTTAGGGACCCCAGCATAGGTGGTGCAACCATAGGTGCACTGCTGAGGTGCCCAGTGTCATTTTACAGGCAGGCCTTCCTTGCTGGCTACTTTTAAATTAAAGTTACAAGCAAATTTGACTTTGGAGTTAAAAATACTTCCAAGGACTTAAACTACCCTATTTTTACATATGTCACCCCTAAGGTGTGCCCTATGTGCCCCTAGGGCTGGGTGCCATGTAACTGTAAGCAGGGATCTTATACAAATAGTTTTATAAGCCCTGGTGAGATAAAACAGCCAAATTAATTTCCTCTCATGGTAGTGAATGGCCTCCATAGGCTAGAATGGGGAGACATTATTTAAATTTATAAAGTCCCCTTAAGTGACAGATACTTCCAGTTTAGTATCAAATTAATTGTTATAATACATCCCACAACTTACAATTGTTGGATTTAATATAACTTGTTCAGGTAAAGAGTTTAAAAATTTGCCTGAAAAGTTGCCAACTCCAACCCTGTAGTGTTTTGCTGCTTTGCCATGATCGGCCAGCCTCTGGCAGCCTTGCCAGGCTACCTTGATGAGTTGTGAAGAAGCTGGGGCTCAGCACAATGGAATGTGCCTGGGGTAGGAGTATTTCCCTCAGCAGATGCGGCAGCAGGAAGTGGGGAGGGCTGCCAAACTGGTCTTCAAAGGCAGGGAAGGACATTTTGAGCAAACCTGCATCGCCCTCACATCCTGCAATTAATTAGATTAGGAGAGGGCAGGAGAAGGGTGTGTTTAAGGTTTGTAGCTACCCCAGTGGGTGGGCTCAGCCAGATGCAACCTCCAAAAACCACTTTCTGCTATGATGGATTTTTTGAGGAATGTTGCTCCCTGGGATTGATTTTTGCCACCACTTCTCAGGAAGTGGTCATCACAGGGGGAAGGACCCTGCACCTGATTGGAGAACCAGCACCCCCCTGTTTTTCACCCAGGAGCAAGGATAAAACTGGCAGGCCAGCACCCACACCTCAGATCCCTACCAGATTCCAACAAGGAAGAACTACAGGAGAAAGACTGCCCTGCTGGAGCCCTGACCTGTACCTGGACACTGTATTCTGGAGGGCTACACCAGCTGCATACTTGGGCTGCACCACAAGAAGGACTTTGCATGGCTTCAACTGGTTCAAGGAGGAACTCTGTTTGCTACAGGTGAAAAATTGCTAACCGGAGTCCCCTGCACCAACTCCTGAAGAAATTGACCAGCTGACCACTGTCCAGTGGCCAAATTGGAGTTGGTGCCAAGTGCATTCTGGGAGTTGTAGTCCGCACCCTCAAGGAGCATCTCAGAGCTTCTGGAACCTTGGGGTGAGCTTTGGACCTCAAAAGAACCTGAAAGTAACATCTGGACGAAGATCCAGAAGTTTGGAGAACTTTCAGAAAAAAGCTCCATAATGGGACCGACCTGCCGCAGCAACTCTAGTCAGCTTGCCTCAACCCGACCTGACTTGCAGCTTCGTCCTTGTGAAGAAAATATCCAAAAAAGTGACTACGTCCGAACGTAGGAAGTTGACCGGGACCTCCCAGGCAGTGTCTGAAGAGGTCTCCAGGCATGTTGGATCAAGAGTCAGGTTTGCCCCGGTCGAAGGAATTTCATCTCGAAAAAACAACTGAGTCTGAAGGTAAAAATCTCCACCGAGGGCTACCGCAACGCGTATCCGAGGAAGAGTTCCAGGAGGTCTGATCGGACTGGCGACTTGGTCTTGCGGAAGACAATCTCCAGAAAAACGAAGGTAAACTTTTGACTAAGGCCTCCTGCAAGCTGTAGCTGAGCAGGGCTCCATCCTCAAACTTTGACTTTGCCCCGGCCAATGTGCGACCAGATGACCAGATTGGAGCTACTGGTTTCTAAGCGCTAAAAAGCATACATTCTTTAAAAATTCATATCTCCAGTTCCCCTTATTCGATTTTAATCGTTTTGGTGTCATTTTAAAGATAAAAATATAATCTATTTTAATAAATTGGTGTTAGATTTTTATTGTGTTTTACTTATTTACTGTTTTTTTTTTTTTTTTTTTTTTTTTTTAAATGCTTTATGCTTTGTGTCCTAAGTTAAGCCTTTTCGCTCGTTGCCAAGCTAGAAGGGTTGAGCTGGGTTTAATTTATTGAGACCTAAATGGGCCTAAGAGGAGGTTAGTGGCCTATTGCAAAGTGTAGGTACTTACCTGCCCTTACAAATAACCCAGTTTCCAACAAACCTACTATATCTGGTACAAGAAACTGAGAAACCAGAAGGGGGATGTGGTGGTCTAACAACCACACAGTGGTGCAGGTGATCAGTAACAAGACAACGTTTCAAGTGGGTTTAGAGCCATTAGGACCGTGTGAATATAAATTATTGCCTTATAGTAACTGTAATTGAAATAACTGCTTTCTTTTGAAGTCACTCAGTGGCGCACGGCCAGATATTGCCAGTACGCCGCTGCTGATATGCTATACTCTTGGAGCTGTGCAAGTCTAGTACACTACCAGTGCCATAGAAGTCTCCAACTCGTATAGTTTGAGTCCTGACAGATCTGGGATGAAGATCCAGAGAGTGCTGGCAGAAAATCTGGGTTGCCAATGAGTGGGGATTTTGGAGATATAGGAGTGGATAAGCCCTGTTTAACATACACCTTATCCCACATCTCCATCGTGGTGCACAAGACAGGAGGATATGTAAACCCCTGGGTGTCGGGATGCCTTTGGAAGCCAAGGAATTTTCCATATATGTTGCCCCCGCCATTGTCTGATCAATGAAGCACCAGTACTTCTTAATGTGCACACGTGATGGCTCCACCTAATTGCGCAGTTGCGCTGCCTGATAGCTCAACAGGTGATGCACCCCCAGTCCACCCTCAGACACCAGCAAGTAGGCTTGTGCCTTTGCCATTCTTGCCTTTTTTTCTGGTCCAGATGAACTCCCAGATTGGGTTCTATGGTTTTTCTAAGAGCCCACAAGGGGGCTGCAGCAGGAGGATTTGCATGATATGTGCTTTGGGCAATTGCGTCATTTTGATTGCTGCCACACGGCCTAGCCAGGACAGACCATATCCTTTCCATCTAGGCAGATCCATACGTGCACTGTTCAGCAACACGGAATACTTGCATTTAGCTATAGCCATTGGCGCAGGATGGATCTGTAGGCCTAAGTACTTTACCCCATGAGTAGCCCATGCAAAGGGCAGATCCTTCTGCATCTGTACCCTGTCTGTTTCTGGCACTGTGAGAGTTAGGATAGAGGACTTACCCAAATTTGTTTTGAACCCTGCCACTACTTCAAATGCAGACAGCTCCTCTCTAATGGCCAGGAGTGATTGTTGCCTTGGAGAGTTCCTTCACGATGTTAGAGCTCTCAAACATTGACATCCCACCATCACACTACCTCTGTGACTCCCTAACCACCTTCTTCTACTGCAAGATCGCAAACATCCATGACCGCTACAATACCCAGACCCCCCGTCTACCACCGACACCACAGACTCAACAACCCCCCGCCCCCCAGCCACACCAGCCTCCTGGACCCACATCAACCACAATACCATCAAAATCATGAACACCATCTACTCCGGCTCACCATCCGACCCCTGCCCTCGTCACATCTTCAACAAAGCAAGCTCTGTCATCGCACCCCAACTCTGGACGATCATCAACAGTTCCTTCGAGACTGCCACCTTCCTGGAGAGCTAGAAACACACAGATCAACGCCCTCCTCAAGAAACCCAAAGGACTTCAAGAACGTCCGGCCCATCTCCTTGCTCCCCTTCCCAGCAAAAGTAATTGGGAAAATTATCAACAAACAACTGGCCCACTTCCTCGAGGAGAACAACACTCTGCAACCACCCCAATCCAGATTCCGCAGCAACCACAGCACCGAAACCGCCCTCCTCGCCGCCACAGACCATATCAGGACCATACTTGACAATGGAGAAACCATGGCCCCCATCCTCCCGGACCTCAGTCTCGTTCGACACCATCTGCCAGCACACCTTACGCACATGCCTCAACGACGCAGGGATCCGTGACAGAGCCCCTGGACTGGATCACCTCCTTCCTCACCAGCAGAACCCAGAGAGTCCGCCTCCCTCCATTCTGCTCTGAAGCCACCAAGATCTGCGGCGTACCCCAGGGATCGTCCCTCAGCCGGACCCTCTTTGAGGTCTAAATGGCTCCTCTCGCAAACATTATCCGATCTCACAACCTCAACATCGTCTCATTCGCCGATGACAATCAGCTGATCCTCTCCCTCACCAAGGAACCTGCCACCACCAAAACCAACCTCCACGAAGGAATGAAGGGCGTCGCCAAATGGATGAAGAACAGCTGCCTGAAACTGAATTCTGACAAAACTGAGGTCCTCATCCGTGGCTCCACCCCCTCCGACTGGGACAACTCCTGGTGGCCTGCCACACTGGGAATGGAACAGACACCCACGGACCACTCACGCAGCCTCGGATTTATCCTGGACTCATTGCTATCAATGACCCAGCAAGTCAACGCCGTCTCCTCCTCCAGCTTCAATACCCTCTGCATGCTTCGGAAGATCTACAAATGGATCCCCACTGGAACCAGGACAGTCACCCAATCCCTCGTAAGTAGCAGACTGGACTACGACAACGCCCTCTATGCAGGAACCACGGCCGAGCTCCAGAAAAGACAGCAAAACGTACAGAACACCTCCACATGCCTCATCCTGGACATCCCCCACCACAGCCCACCTGAGAGACCTGCACTGGCTCCCTGTCAACAAGAGAATCACGTTCAAACTCCTCACCCACTCTCACAAGGCACTGCACAACACCGGACCAGAATACCTCAACAGACTGCTCTCCTACACCCCGATCCGACAGCTTCGCTCCGCTGACCTTGCCCTCACCACCGTCCCACTCATCCACAGAATGACTGCCAGTGGCAGATCATTCTCCCACCTCGCTGTCAAGGCATGGAACACACTTCCCATCCACCTGCGACACACAGGACCTACTTAACTTCAGAAGAGGCTTGTCCGTTCAAGCAGCAGCAGCCCTCATCCCCGCACCTTGATACACTCATGGGTGAGTAGTGCACTTTACAATTGCTTTGATTGATAGATTGAGGCACACAGAGCAGCACGGCGTCCGCGTCAAGTGCTATTTTGTGAGACCGGCCACCCATTTAATACAGTGTATCTGCAGATGTTGACAAAAACATTCGGCAAATGGCTCCATATACAAAGAAAATAGCAGTGGGGACAGGGAGCAACCCTGTCACATGCCTCTAAAGATGGTAACTGGCTTAGATACAGAGCCATTCACGCTTACCACTGCCTGCAGAGATTTATAATTACACAAGATCAGGTGGCAAAACCAGTCCCAGTCCATGGTGGGGGAGGATTTCACACAAGAATCCCCAATGTACTCTTTCGAAAGCCTTCTCTCTATCTATAGATAGAAGCAGAGAAGAACTCTTGGCACGCTGGGTTTTGTCCAAGATATAGCGTAGCCTTCTAGTGTTACCCATGTATGTTCGTTATGGGATAAATCCGAGTTGGTTTGAGTCCACCAGTCCCTGCATATAGGCCTCCCAACCTAGATACCAAGATGCCCGTAAAGAGCTTGGCGTCAGTATTTAACAGCGTGATCGGACGGTAGGATGAGCACAGCTGAGGTCTCTCCCTGGCTTAGGGATCACTATAATCGTGCCTAATTGCATGGTAAGAGTGAGAATGCCGGCTGTCGCAAAGTCATTGTATAGTCGAGTCAAATAGGCGCTAGGAGAACCTCAAAGGATTTATTAAATTGCACTTCAAGACCATTGTGACCTGGGGCCTTCCCCAGCCAGAGGAATTGGATGGCCATAAGCACCTCAGTGGGGGTGATATCTTTGTCAAATGCGTAGCGGGTACCCTGTGGGAGACAGGTCAGTGAGACTGACTCCAAGTAGTTCTCAATCTCCACAGGTTCCAACTTCTCCGCTGCATAGAGGGAGGTATAAAAAGACTCTGATCCTCCTCACCCAACACTGCTCCATCTTGCAATCTTATATCTTTTACCCTCCGTTGCACTGTTTGGGTGCAGAGGCGATATGCCAATAGGCACCCTGCCTTATGTCCCCCCCCAACACAGCACTTTTGCTTTGAGTGCAGGGGAGCATACTCCGTCCTGTCTGTGTCTAGGGCCTTTAGTTGTTTGCTGGTCCCCATAAGCACTCGGTGCATCACCATCGAGCCAGTATTCCTATGTGCCCTCTCTAATTCTCTGACTGTCTTCTAATTGTTGCCGCTTGTCACCCTACTTTTATTAAAGCGTGCTGCAATGCAAATAAACTGGCCCCTAGTAACTGCTTTTAATGTGTCCCACAAGAGAGCTACTGGGGTTTCTGAGGTGTTGTAAACAGCAAGGTATACCTCCATTGTAGTCTTAAACTCCTTGAGTATGAGAATATAACAAGAGAAATTAACATTCAGGCACTGAAGTTTTAGACCTGAGTCGGGCCGGGTGTCTAGAGGTGCAGTGTGACCAGGGCATGATCAGATAGGGCCGCCACCCCGATCTCCACCTGGGCACCTTTGCCAAAGATGCGCGGTGAGGTAAAGGACTAAGTGGACATAAGTCTGGAGGGCAGCTGAAAAATAAGTATATCCTCGAACTGCGGAATTCACCCCCCATACATCCATCAAACCCACCCCCTCCACCCATTCCCGAAAGTCTGTAGAGAAGGCTACAGCTTGGAGTTGGCGTTGAGCTGATCTATCTAGATGGGTGTCTGGGACAATACTGAATTTTCCTCCTATAGATACGTCAGTATCTGGTGTGGATTGTACCTGACCAATTGCTTCTCTAAGAAATTGTTTTTGGTGGTCATTAGGGCTGTAAATGCATGCTAATGTGAATCTAAACCTCTGAGTGTCCATACATATTGCTAGTAGTCTCCCTTTGATTTCACCCTGTATTCCCAGTACCCTCCCTGAGAACTGAGTACACAACAGAATCACTACCCCCACCCTACGCCCAGGGGCCGTAGAGTGGTAGTATTTATCAAACCGTCCAGATCTCAATCTCCTCCACTCTGCCCCAGCTAGGTGTGTTTCTTGTAACCGGCATATGTCACACTTGGATTCCTTAAGGAAGGAAAGTAGGGTCAACCTCCTCACTGGCGCATTCAGTCCTCTTACATTCGGACTAAGTACGGTGACTGTAATATATGTACCATAAAGGAGTCTGGGAATGTCCTATCCATCTGTGTACGGAGAGGTCTATACCATCTCCTGCTTGACCCATTAGGGTCCTCCATGTATACTTTGCATCACAAAAAAGCATCAGTAACAAGGGAAAAACACACAACTGTTAAACCAGTTGCCCACCCAGGAAAGGAACCAACATAAGGGAAGAGTACGGTGCACCAAGACGTCTGTATTGACGTCCATCTACTGAAGATGGAGCTCTGCTGTTGTCGCATACTCGGCCATCAGCATCCACCAATCATCTCTCTTGCATTGGTAGTGGAAGAGTTATGACATTTCAACGTCCTGGTGCTGGCACTTGAACTGCAGCACAGCCATCGGGGAGAGTTTGGGATGAAGACCCCCCTTGTCAACATTAATGTCTAGCAGGGAGGCAGTTTCTTCCAGGGTGTGGCTAATGAGTTTCATTCTGCCAGACGAACTGAAACCAGAAAGGGTGGTGACATTTATAATGAATCACTTTACCTCTGAGGGTATCCGTTACCGGACGAAGGGCATGGCGTTGCTGCAATGTCAAGTGCGAGAGGTCCTGGAAAAAAATAGTCTATGCCCTTCAAATCCAATTGCATTTAGGACTCTGGTTGCTGCTAAAATGAGTTCCCACTGATGGTTGTAGTGGAGGCATGTAAGTATATCCTGCATTTGATCTGGGGATTGAGCAGGTCGGCCTGCCCTATGGGTGCGATCTAGCAAGATATCTTGATCTTTGAGCTTTCAAGTGTAGGAAAGTACCATCTTTCTTGGCATGTTACCCCCATTTTTACCTGTATGTCAGTATGTTTTTGCCTCACTGGGACCCTGCAGTTCAGGAGCCCAGTGGTCATAGTTTATGGCCTAATGTGTGTGTTGTGTGTAGTGCTTAACTGTGTCACTGAGGCTCTTTTAACCAGAACCTTGGTGCTTATGCTCTCTGCCTTTAAATTTGTCACTATAGGCTAGTCACTTCATTTACAAATTTCAATTAGCACACTGGAAACCCCCCCCTTAAAAGTGACTAGTATATGGTACCTAAGTACCCACGGCATTGGGGTTCCAGGAGATCCTTATGGACTGCAGCATTTCTTTTGCCACTCATAAGGAGCTCAGGCAAACCCTTTCATAGGGCTCCCACTGTAGCTTGTGTGAAATAAGTGCAGTGAAAGTAGCTGTGAAATGTGTGCACTAAGTAACTTATAAGTCACCTGTAGGAAAGTACCATCTTGCCTGGCATGTTACTTCCATTTTTGCATGTATGTCAGTTTGTTTTTGCCTGTCTGTCTCACTGGAATCCTGCGAGCCAGGACCCCAGTGCTCATAGTTTGTAGCCTAAATGTGTAAACCTGTATAGTCACTAACTGGGTCACTGGCGCTCTGCTAACCAGAACCTCAGTGCTTATGCTCTCTATGCCTTTAAATTTGTCACTATAGGCTAATGACCACTTTTACCAATTTCAATTGGCATACTGGAACACCCTTATAATTCCCTAGTATATGGTACCTAGGTACCCAGGTTATTGGGGTCCAAGAGATCCCTATGGGCTGCAGCATTTTTTTTGCCACCGATAGGGAGCTCAGACAAACCTTTACACAGGACTGTCACTGCAGCCTGAGTGAAATAACGCACATGTTATTTCACAGCCATTTTCACTGCACTTAAGTAACGTATAGGTCACCTATATGTCTAACCTTCACATGCTGAAGGTTAGATGCAAAGTTACTAAATGTGAGGGCACCCTTGCACTAGCAAATGTGCCCCCACAAAGTTCAGGGCCATTTCCCCGAACTTTGTGAGTGCTGGGCACCATTACACGTGTACACTACATATATGTCAATACCTATATGTAGCTTAACAATGGTAACTCAGACATGTTACATGGCCATATTCGAAGATCATGGAATTGTCCCCCATTCCAAATCTGGTATTAAGGAGCCAATTCCATGCATTCCGGGGGCTTCACTATGGACCCAGAGCTCCTCCAGTGTGTCCCAGACCTCTGCCATCTTGTTTCCAGAGGTGTGAGGGCACTCTGGAGGCCTCTGAGTGGCCAGTGCCAGCAGGTGACATCAGAAACTCCTCTTGATAGGTGCTTACCTGACTAGGTGGCCAATCCTCCTCTGAGTGCTATTTAGGGTCTCTCCAGTGGTCTTTCCTCAGATAACGACTTGCAAGAACCCAGCAGGACTCCTCTGCAATTCCCTCTTCATCTTCTGCCAAGGATCGACCGCTGACTGTTGCAGTGATGCAGGCGTCCTGGAGCAAAGTAGCCAGAAGACTACCAGCGACATTGTAGTGCCTAATCCTGTCGGCTTTCTCGACTGTTTCCTGGTGGTGCATGCTCTGGGAGCTGCCTGCCTTCACTCTGCACTGGAAGCCACAAAGAAAACTCCAGTGGGTCGACGGAATCCTCCCCCTGCTTCAGTAGGCACCAAACTTCTGCTTCACTGGTGCTCTGGGATCCCTCTGGTCCATGCGGTGGGCCCAAGTGACCCAGACTGTCCAGTGGTCCAACTGTCCAAATTTGGAGGGGGTAAGTCCTTGCCTCCCCTCTCCAGACAGTAATCCTGTGCACAGCATGAACTTGCAGCTACAAGGGCTTCTGTGCGCATTTCCAAGAAATCCTGCATGCACAGCTGAGCCTAGGTCCCCCCAGCACTATGTCCTGCGATGGTCAGCTCCCTGAGTTGATCTCTTGTATCATGGGACCTCCTTTTGCATGTGTGGAGACGCCTGCTGTGTTCAGTCATCTTGAACCCATGCCCAGGTGCTTCCTGCTTGTGTGTGGGCTCTCTACGTTGCTGAGGGCCCCCTCTGTCTCCTCTCCGAAGTGGTGACATCCTAGTCCTTCCTGGGCCCGGGCACCATCCTTTTTCTCTAACCACGACTCTTGCAGCTAGCAAGGCTTGTTTGTGGTATTTTGCCAAGGAAACACTTCTGCATCCTCCAGCATGCTGTAGGACATCTTCTGCATGAAGAACTTCCTACCTCCTTTCAGTGTTGCAGAATCTTCAGCTTCTTCCAACTGGAGGCAGCCACCTTCATCCGGGGTTTAGTGGTCACCTCCCCCCCCCCCCCCCCCGGACACTTTTGCGACTCTTGGACTTGGTCCCCTTCCTTTGCAGGTCCTCAGGTCCAGGAATCCGTCTTCAGTGCCTTGCAGTCTGTTGTGGTCTTTGCAAAATCCCTTATCACAACTTTAGTGTGTTTCTGGGGAAATAGTAGTACTTTACTCCTACTTTCCAGAGTCTTGGGATGGGGTATCTTGGACACCCGTAGTGTTTTCTTACACTCCCAGTGATTCTATACACACTGCACTTGTCTAGGGGGGGAATTTGTGATTCGCATTCCACTTTCTTAGGTCTAGGGGCAACACAAACCATCTACTATTTTCTCTCATTGCATTCTATAGCATTTCCTATAGACTATCCTATGTCTAATTACTTACCTTATTTTGGTGTTCTAGTATATATATTGTGTATAACACGTAACTCCAGAAGGGGTATTCCCACGAAGATATTTTTGGCCTTGTGTCACCCAAATAAACTACCTTTATTTTTGGTAACACTGAGGGGGTCATTCTAACCCTGGCGGTCGGTGATAAAGCGGCGGCCAACCCGCCAACAGGCCGGCGGTCGAAAAAATGGAATTCTGACCCTGGCGGGAACCGCCAACACAGCCCGCCACATTAACACTCCGACCGCCACGGCGGTACAGACAAACAGCGTGGCGGTCACCGCCAACAGGCAGGCGGCAGACAATGTACCGCCCACACTATCATAACTCACCAATCCGCCACCTTTTCCGGGGCGGGAGCCCCGCCGATAAAAACACGTCGGAAACAGACCACGAACGGGAAAACACTCACCAAAACACACTCCACGAGTACGGAGGACAGCATGGAACCCGAATTAAACATCCTACCTGCTCTCGTCTACCTTCTCATCTACCACAAGTACGAACGCCGGCGCAGACGACAACGGTGAGTACTATACCTACGACACACGGGAGGGGGGAGGAGGAAAGGTTACGGCCACACACATATGCGACCCCCACCCCCCCAAACTA
Organism: Pleurodeles waltl; assembly: GCF_031143425.1. NCBI lineage: Eukaryota > Metazoa > Chordata > Amphibia > Caudata > Salamandridae > Pleurodeles > Pleurodeles waltl. Next base: position 1,010,704,086 of record NC_090442.1, on the reverse strand, counting down.
TGTACACACCAATGCAGAGCAACAATGCAAAGTGACACCACCCAAACCCCCCGGAAAAATGCAAAGACATAATTAAATTGTGACGAAAAATGTATGTAAAAAATAGGCTCTGATAAATATAGGTCAACTATGCAAAATATCCATACCAAAATAATACTATATACACTGCCATGGAGAACCGAGGCAATTAGTCCTCTACATCAAAATTAAATAGAATAGTCCGTGGGCCACAGTGTAGCGACACAAGGGCAAAGCCCACACAGGAGACCGGAGTCCTTTGGAGAGAACACTGCAGGGGCATCTGATGAAAAAACTACAGGCACCTCAGGGGGAAGGGAGGGGGGGGCACCAAGCCACATGAGTCCACGACGCCAGATCCACGAAGGGGCCACCATGCCCACTGTGCCATCCTGGGGAGTGCAAAGCCACAGTCTCTCAAGTCTCTACAGTGGGTGGGCTGCCCACTGTGCCATCCTGGGGAGTGCAAAGCCAGTCTCAAGTCTCTACAGTGGGTGGGTTGCCCACTGTGCCATCCTGGGGAGTGCAAAGCCACAGTCTCTCAAGTCTCTACAGTGGGTGGGCTGCCCACTGTGCCATCCTGGGGAGTGCAACGCCACAGTCCATCAGGTGGATGACAGTCTCCACTGGTCAAGGAGGTGGCATGGTGGGCACAGTGAACCATAAACAGTGCTTGACAGGAAGGGCCCAGCGGAGCGGTGCTTGACAGGAAGGGCCCAGCGGAGCGGTGCTTGACAGGAAGGGCCCAGCGGAGCGGTGCTTGACAGGAAGGGCCCAGCGGAGCGGTGCTTGACAGGAAGGGCCCAGCGGAGCGGTGCTTGACAGGAAGGGCCCAGCGGAGCGGTGCTTGACAGGAAGGGCCCAGCGGAGCGGTGCTTGACAGGAAGGGCCCAGCGGAGCGGTGCTTGACAGGAAGGGCCCAGCGGAGCGGTGCTTGACAGGAAGGGCCCAGCGGAGCGGTGCTTGGGACGGCGGTGCCCAGCGGAGCGGTGCTTGAGACGGCGGTGCCCAGCTGGGCTTGAGACGGCGGGGCCCAGCGGAGCGGTGCTTGAGACGGCGGGGCCCAGCGGAGCGGTGCTTGAGACGGCGGGGCCCAGCGGAGCGGTGCTTGAGACGGCGGGGCCCAGCGGAGCGGTGCTTGAGACGGCGGGGCCCAGCGGAGCGGAGCGGTGCTTGAGACGGCGGGGCCCAGCGGAGCGGTGCTTGAGACGGCGGGGCCCAGCGGAGCGGTGCTTGAGACGGCGGGGCCCAGCGGAGCGGTGCTTGAGACGGCGGGGCCCAGCGGAGCGGTGCTTGAGACGGCGGGGTCCAGCGGAGCGGTGCTTGAGACGGCGGGGTCCAGCGGAGCGGTGCTTGAGACGGCGGGGCCCAGCGGAGCGGTGCTTGAGACGGCGGGGCCCAGCGGAGCGGTGCTTGACAGGAAGGGCCCAGCGGAGCGGTGCTTGACTGGAAGGGCCCAGCGGAGCGGTGCTTGACTGGAAGGGCCCAGCGGAGCGGTGCTTGACTGGAAGGGCCCAGCGGAGCGGTGCTTGACAGGAAGGGCCCAGCGGAGCGGTGCTTGACAGGAAGGGCCCAGCGGAGCGGTGCTTGACAGGAAGGGCCCAGCGGAGCGGTGCTTGACAGGAAGGGCCCAGCGGAGCGGTGCTTGACAGGAAGGGCCCAGCGGAGCGGTGCTTGACAGGAAGGGCCCAGCGGAGCGGTGCTTGACAGGAAGGGCCCAGCGGAGCGGTGCTTGACAGGAAGGGCCCAGCGGAGCGGTGCTTGACAGGAAGGGCCCAGCGGAGCGGTGCTTGACAGGAAGGGCCCAGCGGAGCGGTGCTTGAGACGGCGGGGCCCTCTTCAGCGGTGCCTATCCAGTAGGTCAAGAGAGCCAGACCTGGGCTGGACTCCCTGCTCAGTCGCCATCCGACCGTGATGTTTCTGGACCCTTCGGTGCCGGAGTCCTGGGCCCTTTGGTGTCCTCCTTTACAGCTGGGATGTGGCATGTGGGGCCCACCTGCTCCGCGCTCCTGCTGGCTGACTTCTCCGCCCTGCTGCCCTTTCGCTCCTTAGATGGGGCTCTCGGGCCCTTGCCTCCCCTAGATGTTGTGGCTGGTGAAGTGGGCGAACTTTGCTGCTTGGGGGCAGCCGTGTCAGTCCTCGCACGGCGGCCCTTTTGTTTCCTGGTCCTCTTGCCGGGGGGGGGGGCTGGATGTGTCCTTGCTGCTGATTGAGGTGTCACTGCTGGCAAAGGGTGGACTCCAGAACCCATGCACAACAGTGACACTCGAAGCTGGGCTGGTGGTGGCTGAGGTGCTCTTGGGACTCTTTGCAGATGGAGGGGGTGGGTCATCGGAGGGAAAGAGGTTAAGATTAGCCAGGAAAACTTTTTTAGGGCCAAGGTAAAGGGTAGGAGAAGTGGTGATGGGAGTGGAGGAAGAGGATGTGGTTGTAGGAGAGTCAGGTGTGCTGTCATTGGGTGAAGGTGCTGGTGCTGTAGGCTGTCGTGAGGTGGATGTCTGTTGGGTGGGTGGCTGCCTGCGTTTGTGTGTCTTGGAAGAGGGGGGGACAGACACAGTGGGAGAGGACACAGGGGACGTGTAAATGGCAGTGGGGGTGGTGACTGCACGCGTGCGGACTGTACTGGAGGGTGTGGTGGTGATGGAAGCACTGGCTGATGTTGGTGTGCATGCAGGTGTGAGTGGAGACGTCACTGGGAGGGAGGAGGGAGACGAGGAGGAGGGGGACACAGAGGTGGTAGTGACTGTTGGAATGTCTGCATCTGGGTGTTGCTTGGGTGAGTGTTTGTGGGATCTGTGGTGCTTGTGTCTGGATGAGCTGCCCTTGGGTGTTGAGGTGTGTGCAGGCTGGTCTGATGGTGTGGATGGGATAGGCTGAGGAACAGGAGACAGAGACAGGCTTGAGGCAGTCAGAAGAGGGAGGCTGGAAACAGGGACAATGGCTGCCGTCAGTGCTGAGGCCAGAGCATTGAACGATCGTTGATGGGCAGCCTGACCCGAATGAATGCCCTCCAGGTAGGCATTGCTCCGATGCACCTCCCTTTCTACCCCCTGGATGGCATTCAAAAGGGTAGTCTGCCCAACAATGAGCGTCCTCAGGAGGTCACTGAGCTCCGCACTGAGGGCAGCAGGGGTGACCGGGGCAGGGGCTGAGGTGCCTGGGGCGAAGGAGACGCCCGCCTTCCTGGGCGAGCGGGCACGGAGCGTAGGCTGAGGGGCTGCAGGGAGGGCGGGGCTGGTGCGCTGGGTGGCGGCTGTACCTGTAGAGGCGGGGGGCACGGATGTTGCCGCCACCGCTAGGGAGCACCCATCCGAGGACGTGTCTGTGTCGCTGGTCTCACCACCGGTCCCCGTTGTGGTGCTCCCCTCGCCCTCCGGATCACTGGTCCCCTCGGTGTCTGTTCCTGGGCCCACCGGGGCCTTGTGACTTGCAGCTCCCTCGTGCTCCGATGCCAAATCTCCTCCGCCTGATGATGCTAATGCACACATGCACAAGAAGATGAAGAAGAAGGGTGGGGGGAGAAAAAAGAAGACCAGGTTGAGTGCATGCAATGTCAACACTGTTGGCGGAGAGGACAGACACAGGAGCCTCATGCACTAAGCCGCGCATTCGGGGTACACTACTCAGTACTTCTGACTAGGACAACAGGTCTAGAGACGACAAACGCGCACATGTGTGAGGCTGGACCATCAATAGCTGTACTTGTCACCCTACAGAGGTGGGGGCCGGGAGCACAGGGCCATGCCTAAGGGAGAGGACTACACTACAGAAAGCGCCCTGGCCTAATGTCACCCACAACCCTCCTCCCCCACCCAGACGCCTCCACTGCGCAGAAAGATAGCAGAATGTGCTGATACTCACCCCCTTGTGTCTGCTGTGATGTCTTCAAGCGCCCATCCAAATCAGGGTAGGCCACCGCCAGGATCCGGGACATCAGGGGGGTCAGGGTACGACTGGCACCCCTCCTAGGTTGGGAGGCCATCCACAGCAGTGACTCGGCGGTCTTCCTGGTCCCGCGGCGGATGTCCTCCCACCTCTTGCGGCAGTGGGTGCCCCGTCTGACTTGGACCCCCAGGGCCCGGACTTCCTTGGCGATGGCACGCCAAATCTCGACTTTTTGATGGGCACTGACCTATGTGACATGTACAGGGTGGGAAGGAAACATTCATCAATTTACTGCATGTTAGATGTGATTGGCCCCTCCTCCCCCTCCTCCCCAACCTTGCCATATGGCACATGCTCTCATCTGTCGTGCGTTGCACTCCTCATTCGCCCCCCACCAACTTACATCCACCCCACTCCACACAGGCATCGCCCATTCCATGTGCACCCGGTGTACTTACCTGTTGGTCTGGAGGACCGTAGAGTAACGCATACTGGGGGAGGACCCCATCCACGAGCTTCTCCAACTCTTCAGACGTGAAGGCAGGGGCCCTTTCCCCAGTCGCAGCAGCCATTGTCACTTCCAGACCGAGGTCACAGCAGCACTTGCAGTATAGGTCCTCTCCTGTGGATGATCAGGTCTCGAGTGATTAAGCAGATAGAAAATGGCGGTCACGCCCGCGGCGGTGCGTACCGCGACCGCCGGCGCACCTCGTCATGGGATAAAGAACCCGCTACAGGGTTTCAGGAGCCAGAGTCGAAAGGATATTGGAAGAAGGCGACAGACTCAGGGTTTTTAAGGGTTAGTGCTTTTATTTCTATCTGCTCGGTATCCGTCGGCGGCCGTCTTCTCTGACCAGGCCGCGGCGTCCGAAGGCGCCCGGCTACACATCCCCTCACACGAAGGGGGCTGTTCGAGCCCCGCAAGACCCGGGAACCGGGATAAATAGTCAGCCTGACCCATAAGGTTACCAGGGAGATGGCAAACCTGGAAGGAGAAAGGTTGGAGTTCTATGAACCATCTTAATATTCGATTATTGGTATCCTTATACCTTGAGAGCCAGGTAAGTGGTGCATGATCTGTATATAACAGGAAAGGTCTGCCCAAGAGGTAATATTGGAGGCTTTCGATCGCCCATTTAATGGCAAGACACTCCCGCTCTATAATGGGATACCTTTGTTCCCTGGGAAGTAACTTACGACTAAAGAAGACAACGGGGTGGCTTATTCCGTCTTCGTCTTTTTGAAAAAGGACGGCACCTACTCCGACGTCGGAGGCATCCGTTTGGAGATGGAAGGGACTATCAAACTCAGGGCATCTTAAAATCGGTTGAGTGGTGAGACACCTTTGTAAAGTACGGTAACTATGTAGTTGGATCGGGTTTAGGATCGTGATGTTGTTTGGTTGTCCTTTCCTTAATAGGTCTGTCAAGGGGGCCGCCAAACTGGAGTAGTGAGGAATAAACCTTCGATAGTACCCCACTAATCCTAAAAAGGAACGAACCTCCTTCTTCGTGGTGGGAGCCTTGGTGTGTAGGATGGCTTCGATTTTATTCATTTGTGGACGTAGTATGCCTTTACCAATGTGATATCCCAGGTAGGAGATCTCGTTAAAAACTAGTCGGCTCTTGGTGGGATTGGCCGTTAGTCCAGCCTTCCTTAAAGCCGAGAAGATTCTGTCGAGGTGGACCAAATGATCTTCCCAGGTCTCACTGAAGATAACGATGTCATCCAGATAGGCTGCCGCGTATCTGTTATGAGGTCGTAATATGGTATCAATGAGACGTTGGAAGGTTGCAGGAGCGCCGTGTAACCCAAAAGGAAGTACCTTAAAGTGATATAACCCTGAGGGAGTAGCGAAAGCCGTTTTTCCCCTATCACTGGGGGCCAACGGAATCTGCCAATACCCTTTTGTCAAGTCGAGGGTGGACATGTATTTTGCTTTTCCTAACCTTTCCAATAATTCGTCTATCCTTAGGAGAGGATATGTGTCCAACTGGGATATGGAATTGACTTGTCTAAAGTCAATACAAAAGCGTACGGACCCGTCAGGCTTGGGTACCAATACCACTGGTGAACACCAGGGGCTTTGGGAAGGCTCTATGATGTCTAGCTCTAACATTTTTTCTATTTCGTTTTCTACGAGGATTTTCCTAGCTTCAGGGATACGATAAGGCCTTAACCGTACTGTTTTCCCTGGGGGTGTGATGATTTGATGGTATACCAATCGGGTCCTACCGGGCATCGATGAGAACACCCGGATATGGTTATAGAGGAGTTTGCCTAACTGTCTATTTTGTTGAAAAGAGAGGTCTGTATTTATGACAGGAATTTCCCTTTCGCCAGGCGGATCAGTGGGACACCATCCTATCTCCAATTCCTTAACGGTGTTAACTAGACATCCTGGCCTTGGTTCGGTCGGAGGTTCTTCCCATTGTTTTAACAAATTAACATGGAAGATCTGTGACCTATTAGGATTATCGTTGAGCTGAATTTTGTAGGTTACGGGTGTTACTATGCCTGTTATAAGGTATGGTCCCTGCCATTTTGCTAACAATTTGTTGTCTGAACTGGGGAGAAGTATTAATACTTTATCTCCTATGGCAAAAGACCTTAATTGGGTATTCCGATCATAATTCCTTTTCTGTTTGTCCTGGGCCCTCTCCATGTGTTCCCTAACGCTTTCCCATACTGTATGTAGGTGAGTTTTTAAGTCTCGGGCATAGTTTAGAAGGGTCTTTTCTCCTTCTTCCTCTTCCCACATTTCCGCGGACATGTCTAGTAGGGTCCTGGGTTGTCGCCCAAATAACAACTCAAAAGGACTATGGCCTGTAGATGCTTGTTCGTGGGTCCTGATTGCGTATAAGACTAAGGGAAGTTTTCTATCCCAGTCCTTACCTGTCTCTGAGATGGATTTTTTTAGTAGTGTCTTTAGGGTGCGGTTATATCTCTCCACCAAACCATCGGTTTGTGGATGATAAACCGACATCCGCAATTGTTTAATCCCTAATAATTGACATATTTGTGTCATCAAGTTGGACATGAATTGGGTGCCTTGATCTGTTAAGATCTCCCGAGGAAACCCAATTCGGGAAAAGAACCCAATCATGGCGTGGGCGACACTCTTGGTGTTAATACTAGAGAGGGGAATAGCCTCAGGATATCTAGTGGCGTAGTCCACTAATACCAATATATAACAATAACCTCTGGGCGAGGGCAAAAGGGGGCCAACCAGGTCCATCCCTATTCTGGAGAAAGGAACATCAATGATGGGAAGAGGTTGCAAAGGGGCCTTTCTCCGTGAGCCTGGATCAATCAATTGGCATTTTGGACATTGTTGACAGAACCTCCTAATCTGTGAAAAAAAACCCGGCCAATAAAACTTCCTCAACAAATATTCTTCTGTTTTCTCCCTTCCATAATGGCCACCCCCTGGCTGGCTGTGCGCTAAGTGTAGGACTTGTTGTCTGTAAGGTTCGGGAACTATCAACTGCTTTTTTTCTTCTTGGTTCTGATTAGTGACTCGATATAATAGATCCTTAATTACAGTGAACGAGGGACCCTTGTCTTGTGGGGTCCGTGGTCGTGCGCTTCCCCAGGCATGAATTAGACTGGGGTCTTCTTTGAGAGGTCCGGAAGGGGGGAAGAGTAGTGAGGGCAAGAACCTCTGTAATTACCCTCGCGGGACTGGGGTTGTCTGAGTTGTAGGTTTTCTTGATCCTTCTTTTCTCCTTCCGGGAGAGTTTGGGTCGCACCGTCGGAGGTGACAGAGGACTGGTGGAAAAAGGAGCATCTTTCCACCAGGTATTCGGTTCTTCGACCGGGCGAACACTCTCCAAGAGTTTAGAAAACTCCGAAAAGTCAGTCCCTATAATGGCTTCTTCAACCAGCTGTTCTACTAACCCCACCCTTATGGGGTTTTCTTTTCCTTCCCAGATAAAGGTTGTCCAGATCAGTGGGTATTCTCTGGTTTCTCCGTGAATACAGCAGATTGATACCGTAAGTCCTGACGTGTGGAGACTCTTATTGAATAAATCAGCCCTGACTACTGACTGGCTACACCCTGAGTCAATAAGGGCCACTGTGGGTTTCCCATTGATAAGCAGTGTCTTTTTGTAAGGGGTTGCCCTTCTCCCAGTGTAAAAGACCCTTCCCCTCGTGACCCCTATTTCCATGGGTTCCGGTTTCTCTGTTCTCAGGGGGCAACCGCGAGCGATGTGACCCCATTCTCCGCAGCTAAAACACTGAGGTTGTTGTATGTATGGCCTTTCAAGACCCCGTGGTTTCCCTATTTCCTCATTGATTCTTCGGCCCCCTGATGAAGATATCCAAGAACCTTGACGCAGGGGACTAGGCGTGGATCGAGGGGTTGTGACTTTGAATTCGAGGGAGCGATGAAAAGCACAGGCTAGCTCGATGGTGGTATTGGTATCCGGGTTTGGATGTTGCTTGATCCAGTTACGCGTAGAAGGCGGTAGAGCGTCTAGGTATTGTTCTAAGAGCACAATCTCAATAATGTCTTCCCGATTAGTCCCTATGGGGCCCAACCATTTGAGACCCAGATCTTTAATCCTAAAGTATAGAGCCCGGGGATTTTCGGAGGGTCCCCATTTAGATTTTCTAAATCGGACACGATAATGTTCAGAGTCAAATCCCACCCGTTCCAAGATGCTCTTTTTAATATCCTTATATGGGGTTGTTCCCCCGGGGTTTACCGCCTGATAAGCGGCTTGGAGTGTTCCCGTTAATAAGGGGGCGATATATTGGCCCCAGCGCTCCGGTGGCCAGGTAGCGGAAGTAGCAACTCGTTCAAAATTGGTGAAAAAGGCATCGGGGTCTTCACCTTCTTGATATCGTTGTAGGACTGAACTAGGCACATTTGGGTGCACACGAGTAGCGGCTATTGTATCAGTGAGATTTTTAATGGCGGCTTCATGAACCAACTGGTTGTTGGCCATTATAGTAGCCTGGCTTTTAAGTGCATTTTGTAGTGCCTCTCTTTCCAACTTAGCCTCTTTTTGTTGCTCTTCCCACACTAATTGTCTTTGTCCTGAGGCCAACTGTTGCATCATCTCAGACATGCTACACTGTCCCTCCATTTTCTGGAAGCCCTTGTCGCCAATTCCAATATCCCACTTCTGACACCACTGTAGCGGGTTCTTTATCCCGAGTCGAAAGGATATTGGAAGAAGGCGACAGACTCAGGGTTTTTAAGGGTTAGTGCTTTTATTTCTATCTGCTCGGATGGGACACTATCTCGTGTCACAAAACTTTGGTGTTGTCAGAGTCCAGAAACTAATATGAATCCCTTTTCTTTCAGGGCCGAGTGTTCCGGGAATGGCCTGGTCCGGTGTGGAGAGAGACCTTGTTCCCCCGACGCTCAGTGGGACCGGATTCCCCAAAATAAAGAAGAAAGAAAAATAAGGCACAGGTAAGTGGGGAATATACTTTATATCCTGTTTCCTTTACGGTTAGTAGGAAGTGAGGGACGAGGAAGAGGGGGGGGGGGTAGGTGAAGCTATGTCTCTTAATTCCTTATAGTGCCCTCTTGGTGACCCCTTTACTCTTAGCTTTTCTTGCTGTTTCTGGGTTAGGTCGTGGTTGTAGTTAGGCAGGGTCCAGGGTCCCATTTATACTACCTCCCCCTCTTTGCAGGACCTTAACTTCCTCTCCTTGCCGTCCTTCCGCCCAGTCAGCCACCCGTAGCCCCAATTCCACCCTTGGTACGCTCGTACCTGGTCGGGCCACGCCCCTCCAGGGACGCGGCCGGCTTGTAGACAGTCTCCCGACTTGTCTTCTGCAGGGGCAGGAGGTGCCCTGGGTGTTCCCTTCTTCGCGCGTCCTTCTCCTCTCGCGGCGGGGTTTTCCTCCGGACTCAGTGGGTTGCTGCGTTCGGAGGTGCTCCTCGTGGTGTTGGCGTCTCTCTCTTTCCTCCGTTCCGTTCGTTGTCCGTCTTCCTGCTTTCGTATTTCGTCCTGACGGATGACGTTAGACGTCATCACGTCAGGAGTTCCTGGGATGCCCCCGGGGTATCCGTCGGCGGCCGTCTTCTCTGACCAGGCCGCGGCGTCCGAAGGCGCCCGGCTACAAACCCATAGGCTTCAATGTTAACCAATGCGGCTTCGTATAGCGGTCTTCGACCGCCTACCGCCACGGTGTGCTCCGCCAGCGCATTGACCTCACATCCCATTGTCCCACTTCACAGGTCAGGCAGCCGCCATTTCAAGGGCCCACATGGCATAATTTCTACTGCGTCACACAGGCCTAGGCCTTGCATTGCCACACATACACGCCTTTCAATACATAGATAACCGTGTGCTATGCAAGCTGTGGTGAACGTACCTGTGATTTGCTTGACTCTGTGCTCCATGTTGTCCTTCCTAGGCACCGTCCGCTGGGACTTGCGAGGAGAAGGATGAATCCTCGCGTGTACCGACCGCTGGTGGACCTGTCGACAATGGAAGAACGCCACATCATACTACGATACCGACTTGACCGTGCCACTATACATGAACTGTGTGCCCAGCTGGAGCCAGCCCTGATGTCCCCCATCCGCCAACCCACAGGAATTCCCCCTCTGGTGCAGGTGCTGTCAGTCCTCCATTTTCTTGCAAGTGGCTCATTCCAGACAACAGTGGCCATGTCATCTGGAATGTCTCAGCCCATGTTTTCTAAAGTTTTGTCTAGAGTGTTGTCTGCCCTGACGAAACACATGCGGAGTTACATTCTATTCCCTGAGGAGGTTGATTTGGCCACTGTGAAGGGTGATTTTTATGCCCTTGGACATATTCCCAACATAATTGGTGCCATTGATGGGACCCATGTGGCCTTAGTCTCCCCAAAAGGCGATGAGCAGGTGTACAGAAACAGGAAAAATTACCATTCTATGAACGTCCAGGTGGTCTGTTTGGCTGACCAGTACATCTCCCATGTGAATGCCAAGTTCCCTGGGTCAGTGCATGACGCGTATGTGATGCGTAATAGCAGCATCCCTTATGTGATGGAACAGCTACAGGGACAACGTGTGTGGCTAATAGGTGACTCTGGTTACCCCAACCTGCCTTGGCTATTGACCCCAGTGAGGAATCCCCGGACCAGGGCAGAGGAACGGTACAATGAGGCCCATGGGCGAACTAGGAGGATCATAGAAAGGACCTTTGGCCTCCTGAAGGCCAGGTTTAGGTGCCTGCATATGACAGGGGGATCCCTGATGTACTCACCAAAGAAGGTGTGCCAGATCATCGTGGCCTGCTGTATGCTTCACAATCTGGCATTGCGACGTCAGGTGCCTTTCCTGCAGGAGGATGGTCCAGATGGTGGTGTTGAAGCAGCTGTGGAGCCTGCGGAGAGTGAAGAGGAGGAAGACTCAGAGGACGACACAGACAACAGGGACAGAGTTATCCAACAGTATTTTCAGTAGCACACAGGTAAGAATCACCCACGCCATTTTACTTTTCCTGAAAGCCTCCTGCATCTCAACTTTGTCTATGACCCCCCAGTTCTTTTAAACTGATGTTTGATTTTCCCTTCCCTTTTCAGTGCTGTATGACCCACTGCGTGACTTCTGCTTGGTTATCCCATGGACTAATGCTTATTGATCTCTGTATGTGTTCAGCACAAAGTTAACAGAACATAATTGATCTGTAATGTGTTATACATTTGTAAATAATACAGGCTGACTCCTGATTGATTTCAGTGCATTGAGTGATTTATTTTTTGTGCTAGATAATGGTACATGATATTAACACGGTGATGGGTGGGGGTGGAGTAATGTCCATGGCAGAGACCAGTTCTCAGTCTCACAGGTGCATTGTCCATATGCCTGTGGAAGGATGGAGCAGGGGCAGTTCAAGGTTGGACAGGGTGGCAATGTGGGACAGTGGGATGACTTCAGGGGGTATCTCCTGCTGGCGGGGGTCTTGACATCCTACTCTGTCTATTTTTTTGATCTCAGGCTCCTCTTGCGGGGTGGTTGTTCTTCAGCAGGAGGTGGGGTTCTGGTGGCCTGTCGTTGTGGTGGGGCCTCCTGTCCACTAGCGCCGGCGGAGGTGGTAGGCTGTTCCTGGTCCGGGCTAGTGACAGGGGCCCTGTGTGGTGCCACATGGTCCCGCAACGTGTCTTCTATCCGGTTGAGGGCCTGGACTATGCTCCCCATAGCGGTAGAGATGTTGGTGAGTTGATTGGTGAACCCCATGTAGCGTTCCTCCTGCTGTGCCTGGATCTCCTGGAACCTGGCCAGTACCGTCGCCATCGTCTCTTGGGAGTGGTGGTAGGCTGCCATGATGGTGGTGAGGGCCTCTTGGAGAGTGGGTTCCCTGGGCCTCTCCTCCACCCCCTGTCGCACAGCAGCCCTCCGAGTTGCCCGGTTTCCCCCGGCCTCTGTCCCCTGGACGGCGTGCCCACTACCACTGCCCCCAGGTCCCTGTTGTTGTTGGGGTGGTGGGTTAGCCTGGGTGCCCTGTAGTGGCAGACACACCGCTGATTGACCTGTCCTAGAGACAGAGGCATGTGCCCGCTGGGTGGGAGCTGTGCTGTTCCCAGAGGGGGTTGGGTCTGCTGTGGCCTGTGGCTGCCTGAGGGGAACCGACTGTCCAGAGGTCCCCGATGGTCCGGGCTGGTCATCAGGTTCCAGGTCGACAGAGCTGCTGTCCTCACTGGGGGCCTCTTCCGGGGGGGGGATGGACATTTCTGGACCCTCCTGACCGGTGTGTTGGCGTTCGGGTCCTGCATGGGGTAAGAGAGTATGGTTCTTGTTTCTGTGTGTGCTATTGCGTGTGATTTATGGGTGCCCTTGTCCCCCAGTGCTGTCATTCCCTTGTGGGAGGTGTTGTAGGGGTGTTTGGGGGGGGTATGTGCAGTGGTCATGCTTAGGTGATGGGTGTCCATAGTTTGTGGTGGCATGCAGGGGTTGGTGTTGGGTGGGTTGTGCTGGAGAGACATTCTCAGGGAGGATGTGTGATGGGGGGTTGGGGGTGAGGGTGAGGGTGGGGGTGGGGGTTAGCATGCTGGGGGGGGGGGGGGTGAAGTAGTTGAGATTGTACTTACCAGAGTCCATTCCTCCGTGTACTCCAGCGAGGCCAGCAGGATGCAGGATGTTTAGTACCTCTTGCTCCCATGCTGTGAATTTGGGTGGAGTGGGTGGGGGTCCCCCGCCAGTCTTCTGCACTGCGATGTTGTGTCGCGAGACCATCGAGCGCACCTTTCCCCGTAAGTCGTTCCAGCGTTTGCGGATGTCGTCTCGATTTCTGGGATGCTGTCCCACCGCGTTGACCCTGTCCACGATCCGCTGCCATAGCTCCGCCTTCCTGGCTATAGTGGTGTGCTGCACCTGTGAGCCGAAGAGCTGGGGTTCAACTCTTATTATTTCCTCCACCATGACCCGGAGTTCTTGGTCCGAAAACCGTGGGTGCCTTTGGGGTGCCATGGGGTGGTGTGGATGAGGTGTGGGGTGGTGTATGTGGTGATGAGTGTGTTGGTGTGTGGTGCTTTGTGCTTCTATGTGGTGTGTGTGATGGTGTAGTGTGCCTCTGTGTGATGTAGCTCTCTACTCTGTGATGTGTCTCTCTCTCCTTCGTCTCTGATCTTCGGTCGTAGGGGTTTGTGGGTGATGTGGGTGTGTGTTTTATAGTTGATTGGATGTGTGGGAGTGTTGTTTGTATGTGTCAGGTGTGTGTATTTCAAATTGTCCAATGTGGCAGTGTTTTGTATGTGTGTGTATTTTGACCACGGCGGTGTATACCGCCAATGGAATACCGCGGTTGAAAGACCGCCGCGTGGATTCGTGGGTCAGAATGGCATGGGCGTGTTTGTGTTGGCGTGGCGGTGGAGGTTTGGTCATCTCCAGTTTTCCGCGGCCTGCTGATGAGGCGGCCTTCCTTGGATGTCGGGTTTTTGGCGGTTTCACAGTTGGTGGTCAGAATGACCGTGGCGGTTTACTGCGGCCGCGGCGGTAGAATGGCGGAGTTCTGACCGGCGGTATAGGCCTTTTACCGCCGAGGTCAGAATGACCCCCTGAGTATTGTGTTTACTTGTGTATAAGTACTGTGTAACTATAAGTGGTATTGCAGGAGCTTTGTATGTCTCCTAGTTCAGCCTAAGCTGCTCTGCTATAGCTACCTCTATCAGCCTAAGCTGCTAGAACACTACTACATTTCATTAATAAGGGTTAACCGGACCTGGTGTAAGTACCCAAGGTACCTACTACAAACCAGGCCAGCCTCCTACATCAAGCAACATGGCGTAAGAGGCGGATAACAAAGTCCTCCAACTTCTCGGTAATCGCCAGGAGTGGCACTCCTCTAATGCAGATGTTGGAGCGTCTCGATCTGTTTTCCAAATCTTCCAGAGGGTACTGCAGATCTCTATTGCTGCCCTGAAGGGCTAGAATCTCCTTCCTGTGCTGGTCTGTCTCTTTTTCCTGGGCATCATGGGTGTGTTGTACTGCAAACATTCACTGCCCAAATTCTGCAATCTCCCTTTTAAGATCCTTAACATCTTCCGTTATTTCCTGCTTAAGGGTGGCAAAGTCATTACACAGTACCCCGAACAATTGTTCCAGAAAGGCCTTTGTTAAAGGGGTGGTATCCTCATCTGGGCACCCTCCACTTTCTGCCCCATTGGTATCCAGTGGTCTTCCCCGCAGAGGTTCCATTTTCTTTGCAGGAATTTTGCTGAAGAAATCCTTAAGGGTGCCCTCCTTGTTGTGGCACTGCGAGGCAAGGAGCACCCAGTTGGCGAGGGAGCAGTCTGAAAACTCTGCTGTGCCAGATCAAAGTGACCACTGGTATCTCAGAGAATTCCTCCTCCGCCTTGGGAGGGATCCCCACGTCTGCTCAGGCAACCACAAGCAGGGAAGTTTGCCGAATGTAGTAAGGGTTCCGCACCTCTCCTGCTACCCCTCCACAGCACAGATGCTGGTCCACCTGGCTCAGCACACCAGCACCACAAGCAGGCCCCAGCAGTCACACTTTCAAAATGGTGGTGTAGTCGCCACTGTTAAGCACCCCCAGCCATAATTTTGCTGCTGTCCCGTGTTCTCAAGGCCATGCATTGTAGCTGTAGCTAGGCACAACACCGATGACTGTACAACAAAGCCACCACAGCATGGGTAGGGACTTCCCACCATCGCACCACCACCCGGCTCGCAGTTTCCCCAGCACCAAGTAGGCCAGGAGGGAGGCCAGTCGCCAGTGAAGGATCCCTGCAGATGGTGCAGCTGCTATTCCGCATGTCCCTTTGTGTGTTACGTCCTCCCTGCAGCACATTTCAGGCAATCCCCATGCTCACAATTCCAACAGCGGAGCCTACCTTGGCGCTGCGTGGGTTCTTGTCAAAGTGGAAAGCAGGGTCCCCCAAACACAATGGCGAGAGAGATAGGGGGTAACTTAACGAAGGTATAAAGACATCCCTCTCTGTTATATTGATATGCACGTAAACAGATGGACTAAAGATAATATTATCAAAACAGAAATCTATTTTATTTATGCTACACAAAATGATACAATACTTTTAATACAAGTGAAAAACTCACAATAAATACAAAATAGACGGACCAAACCCCTAACCTATAAATAACACACTCATGCTAAAGAGTCAAGGAAGACTGGAAGGAGAACATGCCAAACTGAGAAATAACATACATGACACACACAAACTCAGACACATTGAAAGAGTCAGAAGACAAGACAAAGAAACCGAAGGAACAAATGAATAACTTCTCAAAAAGACATAATTTACAAAAATCCTGGATAAATACAAATACAATCAGGATAAATACAAGAAAAAGAAGACATACAGTTTATGGATATGTTAACAAAATAATATCAATGATTCATAAGTGAAAAAATCAAACTGCTCATAAGCTAAAATATCCATATGTTTCACAATGTAGTTCCTCTAGTATCCCATCTGTGATACAGTAATGAGTTTGCCAATTTAATTACATCCAATCTGGTATGTAGGAGAAGATTTGCCGCGTGGATTCTTGTCACCACAGTGTGGGTGAGTCATGTGGGGCAGCCTGCGCTCCCCACTCTGTCTCCTGCGGCCCCCGAATGCAGCGACGACGAGAGAGGGACCCTGCCTTGCCTGCACTCATGGTGTTTCCCGCCGCAGCCGGCCAGCCTCCACACAAGGCAGCGCCGCAGGCCCTCTGCCGGGCTCACCTCACTCCAGGACTCCCCGTGTCACATGGCCGCCATACCTCCAATGCTCCGCACTGCCCGGGGACGAGCCCACGATCAGTGTTTCACCTCACTGCTTGGCACCTTGGGTGCCTGAAGCGGGCTCCTATCCCTCTCCAAGCCCTGCTGCTCCTGGATCTGCCGACAGCAGAGCTCCATGAAAACAGTTCTACACAAGTGCCACCTTGGCCATGACCCACAAAGTGTTTTTTAAAAAGCTTAATTGTAAAATGTTGCCTGTCTCTGAATAAAGTTCTGGATGGGTGAAAACTGGGCCCTTGTGCATTCTCCCCAGATAGCCGCACACAAAGGGAGCTTAGGTGTGACTGATAGACCATCCACAGCCAGATGGGTCATCCTGGGTAGTATCGGAGGGAGGAGCTCACACACCTGAATAGCCTCTGTTTTGATCATTCACAAAAGGCTGCATAATACCCTGTAGTGAGTCTGGAGCCAGGGCAGGAAGGAAAGGGACTTTGTGCCCTGCAAACGCCTCCTTTTGAAGTTTCCCCCAAATCAAAGGCACCACTGTGTATAGGAACTTGACCTCAGACACCATTACCTCAGTACACTTCTGGACCTGTGACTACTCTGCCAGGAAGAAGAGGGGCTGCTGAAAGGATTGTCACTCTCCTGGACTCTACTGGACTCATGCTCAGCTGTGCTGACATGCTACCTGCTGCCCTCTATCAGATACTGAGAAGGACTGGTTCTGGGTTGGGGAGATTTAGGTCCAAAGTGACACCAACGGCTTGATGGCTTGCCTCTTCTGAAGTCTCTGGGACATGAAAGACTTCTCATCATCCTGTAACAGCACTTGGACTTTGCTTGCTTCGAGTCTTTCCCTGCCTTGTGGAGGCAATCTAGTCCTGGCCCTTTGGAAGTGGCCATAAATTGCTGCAGCTGCCAGAACATGCATATTGTTGTTATTGCGACAATCAAAACCAGAGCATCTCCATAAATGCTGATGCATCACCGCTGATACAAGGATCAAAGACAATGCATTGCCATCAACACCAGCGCATTACCACTACTGTGAGGATTGAGATCACCACATTGAGCACTGTGCAACACATCACCTCCATTCCCAACGCATCCTCAACTTTGCACAGCTTGGTACTAACGCATCACCTACATGGTGTTTATCTTCACTAACGCATTGCCTCCCTTAATGCTTGCCTCTTGTACTTAACATCCATGCTTCTCCAAACCAAGGCACTTTTCAATGGACCAAGGCTGGTCTCTCTACCTGATCTTGCTCCATCACGGTCGGCCTGACTTTTCAGATTTGACCCATTCTAGCTCAACCAGATAGTTCTACATATTAGAAGCATAAAATGCCAAGCAGGGCTTAGTTTATTCTTTAGAAAATCATATCTCGACTTCCACTCATTGGATTTTTGTCATTTTGATCTTATTTGTTTACAAAAATAAATACTATTTTTCTAACTTGGTGTGGAGTCTTTTGTGTCTGGTGTTTTCACTGTGTTACTGTTTGAAGTGTTACACAATTACTTTACACATTGCCTCTTAAGTTAATCCTGACTGCTCTGTGCCAAGCTACCCGGGGGTTAGCACAGGTTAATTTAGGGTGTGCATCTGAATTATCCTGAATATGATTTTGGTTCCTGCTTGAACAGGGTGCAAAACTCTGCCCATCAGAAACCCAGTTTCTAACACTATGTATGCAGACTATCCTATATTACATCCAAGACCCTCACCCCAACTTGGTGCCTGTTATATCTGAACTCACTCGCTTTAGCAGGCTCACTGGCATCAATATCAATTGGCCCAAGTTCACTGCTGAGACTGCATACCCTTTTAGGTTGGGCAGAGGTTCCAGTACGCCATTTGGGGATTTGGCTTACCTGCAACCTAGGCTGATGACATGCCTAGAGGATCAAATACTGGCATGGATGAGACTACCACTGTCCCTCAAGGGAGACTGGCCATTGCCAAGATGGTTGTGGTCTCAAAGTTCCTCTGTCTTTTTACTAACCTCCCACTTCCTCTGACTGTACATTTCGGCAAACTCCTCCATTCTCACCAACTGACCTTGACACGGACAACCAAGCAACCCTGGGTGTCCTGGGAGGTTCAGACTCTTTCCTTTAAACAGGGTGGCCTTTTCGCACCAGCTATGGATATTTATTACTTACGCAATTGTGCGTGGCCACAGATTACTGGACGCACCCAATGCGATTCCTATCCCACACAGCTGAACATGATCAGATAGCTCCATGTGCTTTGAGGACTGCTCTGTATTTCCCTTATAAATTACCTCAGACACACATTGACACAGCTTTATCTGAGCTTGGAAGAGCTCCACACAGTCTGCCCTTTAACGGAATTATATGCAGAGCATCTAGACTTAAAATCATACTGACCCCGTAATTGGTGAACAGTCCAAGAGTACCGGCTAGTTTCAGTTGTTCGTTTGACACCGCACCAAGGTATAACAGAGGACAGGTTGGACCCTGTGGAGGACATTAAAGTGCCCCAAATTTCTGTATGGTACAAGTTTATTTCCTGTACTTCACTGGTCCTGAGGAGGCCTGGAACCACTGACGGTCAAAACATGTCAATATTTGTTGAAGGAGTCCGTGAGCATTGATTAGCAGTAGGGTAATGCAGAAGTAGTAGTACTGGCAGGCCTTTGGCCTCACATCCATGTATGGATAAGGTCTGCCTTCAGATGAATTACACATTAAAGCCTGGCACAATCACCTTACCCTTGCGGAAAAACATAGGAAGCCACAAGGAAAAGAATAGAAGATATTTTGTTTGTCTGGTTTGTATATGTTTTGTATTTCTATGGTGACGAGTTGGAACAATACACAATCTGTATAAAAATTGTGCACCAACAATTGATAAGGGTTTGAAAAATGTATGTCCAGTCACAATTTACAGTGTCAGTGGAAAAAGAGGAGATAAATTAGATTGATACATTTCAGCAATGTTTATTTTTCTAGTATTGTCACCCAGAAACCGAGCGGTTATGTGGGCAAAACCCTCTGTTAGGCAGTATATATTGACACTGTGGCATGCACGATATGGGCATGGGACAAGTTGTGTGTCTAAGCTAAATTGGATCATCCATATTCCCTAGGTGTGTCTTTGGTGGGCAACCCTTAGATACCTGCAGCCGCAGGCCTTGTCATCGCTTAAGCAAGCTGTAGAAATTGGCCTTAGGGGACATTTGCCCAGATTCTTTTCCTTTCCCACAACATCTTTGTAATTACTCTACCTCCACCCTCTGGGATATCCTTACATACCATTAATTGCACCTAGCCATGCGTGCCATGCATACCATATTCCCTGTTGCGCCCCTGACTTTACTTGCGTTAGAAATGCTGCTCACTAACCCATCCCCACATAAGACTGTCAGCATTGCAGCATAGAGTTGGGTAACTAAACACTCTAACCTGACCTCGTCTGCCAAACTGAACATTACTATCATTGGGGAGCAGTGGCATTATTGTTCTCAATCCAGACCTTTATCCCCAAATTACAGCCTACACATGCTTTATTTTAAATACTTGCATGGCACATCTGCTCGTTTGCATGCAATGGGGTCAGCTGATGACTTGCGGTTTCGCCATTGCACTGCACCTGCTACTAAAGTCTTACACTTGGCTTGGAAAAGCCCCACGGGCATGCACTTTAGGTCTGAGGTCCTTTAAGTCGTCCAAAGGATAACATATACTGCATCCGAACATACACTGATGGTAGCCCTATTAGGATGCATGAAGGACATCCCTTCTGACACATGCAAACTTAAAACTGTCTTGCTCTTGCTAGTCAAACAGAGTTGCTGTGACTTGAGGTAGACACCCTGCACCCCAGCTGGCTTGCTGCCTCCATGATGCTGCCTATTGCCAGGAACAATTGTACACCTACTTGGATGTGATGCCTGTGCATTCCAAAATGATTTGGTCTCCACTAGGCACCTTCCTACCAGTGGCATAAAAAAAACTGAAGCCCCTCCCTCTGCAAAGAACATGAAGCCCCCCACTCGTTCAAGCCAAGTGCTCTGCTGAGGGTGTGACCCTTGGAGCCACCCACCACCCACCCCCGACCTGCGGGCATTCTTTGTTACACAAATGCTACCTACTTCCTGAATGTTTCTTTCTTCCCAATCTTGTGAGCACGCAGGTTGGTGGCTCCTAATTACTTCCTCTTCTGTTTGTTGAATGAACGGGTCCATGATGGTTGTGGAAGACCACCCGCTCCTGATGTCATGACTGCTGCTGAATTTAAGTGATTGCTTGGTGCCTGTGGACGTTTCCGAGATACTACTGGGCTGCATGCTTTGTGACTGCATCACACACTTTACAATTGTCCTGCTATGGTTTTGACTGATATCTGTGTCAGAACTGTACCTCTCTTCGTGGCTGTTTTTACTTGTATTACATTTGTGCTCTGTTTTTGATGTTAAAGCTTTCGTAGTCAAGTTGCAGTGCTCTTAGAATATGTGGGTATATTCTTGCTAGCAATAATTAACCCTCCCTTCGCAGACGCGTAAAATCTTACATTTTAAAATGGAGTTAGGCAGCGTTTCAGCTTTTTGACGTGTCTAGAAAGCTTTGTGTCCACTCCTAACCAGTGCAGGTAAGTCCTGTGTAAACAAGCAGCTTCTCTGGTGGTGATTATACAACGTCCCACGTACTGCTGTTGCAACAAGTGCTTTGTAAACACGTTGAATACCCGGCACTGGGCATTTTATCGAACCCCACCAATCTCAAGAGTTTGCTTAGAAATAAAAACCGCTTTTTCCCGTAAATGCTCTTCCCGAGAGCTCTTTTTTGTGAAGACTTGACTATCTGATGGTGATGACGTGACTATCTGATGGTGACTATCTGATGGTGATGACGTGACTATCTGATGGGTGATGAGGTGACGGGAAGCCCGTCTGCCCTCCCTCTAATCTTCTGTGATAGGCTGGCTGATCCAGCCTTGCAGATGCCCTGATCTGGTTTTGCCCAGTCAGTCGGAGATGTCCCTGTGCCCATCCACTGACCACCTTTCTGGAGCGTGAGGATTCTAGGCAGAAGACATCTGGTAACCTCAGACGTTTTAAGGCGTGGGCGAAGTGGACTCTTACCCAGGGCCCCTGCCTTTCAAGGGGCCCCATGATAGAGCCAACTCTGTTCTGCAGAGAGTCTTGCCCTGATGACCTTTAATCATTTTCAAAAAGATTTTAAAAAAGCTTTTTCTCTTAACACAATTTACATTTTCATAATACTGTCACACATCACCCACATTATAAATAAATGTGTTATGAACCTTTTGCAGAGAATTGTGTTTACGTTTCATACAACATCCACAAAAAGTTTCTTTACATCAAAACAGGGCCTCACATATGAGAAATAGGAGGATGTCGGAGATTATTTGCTGTAATATTGGTTAAATGCTGCTATTTTACAATATTGAAAACACACATCACTATCCCTGAATAGTAGATGTAAACATATTCAGAGTTGGGAGGAGCATGCCTGTGCACTGTCAGTGACTTTGTCATAGAGGGCATGACAGAGCAGAAATTCAATCATAAACTCAAAGCGGTTCCAAACAGGGCCCCCAAATATGTTTGCCATGCAGCCCCAAAGCCCCTCCCAGAAGCCTAGTGCTGACCTCCGTTTGAACTTTAAGCAAAATATATTCATCATGTTCTAAACACAACAAAGTATTGAACTTTATAGGAATGGTATTTGTGTTATATTACTTTTAAATATTTGTTTAACAAGAACATCAAGAAAACTGTGTACTGTATTTTTTGTTGTTGTTTTGTTTTTTTGTAATGCCCTGCATTAGCTCTGGCGCCTAGCAACAGAGGAAATTTGACTGCTTTGTGGGATGAGTCTCATATTTCTCTGAAACATATCATTGACACCTGGGATGAAGTAAATTGCTAGGACACTGAACAATGTCCCTACTGTAATCGTTTTTTCTCTTGTTACCCCGTATTTCAGCTTTTGCTTGCTTTACAACTCTACCACTGGTTAGGAGGGTTAAAGTGCACACATTGTCTGTGCTCCCCCATCAAACAAGGTCACATTGGCATATTCCTCATTGGAATACTTAATTTACCTATATGTCCCTAGTGTCTGGTACAACATTTACCCAAGTCCTGTAAGATAAATGTCACTAGTGGACTTTAGAACCTATTGAGCCTTCTAATACAATAACATTGCAAAACATGGTATCAGGCTGTGTAGCCAGACTGTGGCAGTTTAAATACCTTATTTTGGCCTGTCATAATAAACTTTTTTGACAAGTCAAACATCACATTAAATATCAATATCACTTCCATGTTGCCTTGCAGTCCTCAAGGTAGGGTGGAATCTATTTAAAAGTAGGACATATTTACAGGCCAAATTTCTACATGTCCTTAAAGTGACTAGCACCCCAATACTATTTTTCTCTGTTCTCATAGGACAGCTAGGCCTGCAAAAGAGTACAGATTTAAAATCCTAATCCAGTAATTTGGGAATGGGACTAACTGGAACAATAATTAGAAAACTATTTTCCAGAATTCATAAAAATCTGATTCAATGGTAAAGTTAAATTTGCTGAATTAAAGAAGTTACTTTGAAAAAGTTACTTTTTTCCTGCCTTACTTTCCTGGGGCTAGTTTGCATTTGCTCTTAACTTCTCCAGGCCAGTGACCAGCATTACAATATATGGATGATGCTTCCCAGGAGCAAATGATTAATCTCTGCACATTCAGTTCAGTTAATTACCTGAACCTCACTGAATATGTAGGGTGGGCTCTATGAGCACTCCTTTTGACATTACTGGGCCAGATCCTGCTTGACGAGTCTGCTGGGTCGACACAACACATTGGGTCACACTTGAAAGGCAGAGAAGATTATGAGTGAAAAAAAAATCCCTTGTGTTTTATGTCTCTCTCCTGGAAAATCTTACTTTTGTTCTACCAGACTTACATTTTGGGGGGTTAGTGTGGGTACATTGTCTTCCTCAAACTGGATTACCATAGTACACAGCCCAACACCAAATTGAGTGTGACTGAAAATGTTTGCCATCTTGAAAATCATCAAAATGCTTAGGAATGGTCCAGGGAACCTTTAACCCCACTAGTTAGAGCATGTCCAGGAGTCAGACCAACCCCCCACAAATCCTATACCATGCATAAATATGGATCTTCCATGCACCTACTTCAGCCTGATGACCTTTAAAGTCCACTTAAGTTCCGTAACGTGTTCTGATCCTCTTTCAGGCCACTGGCATACACAAGGCCTTTACTGCAACAGCCCAGCTGAACAATAGCAACTAGACCTGGACTGCCCATCGGTGTTCTGCCCAACCTAGTTCCAACACAAATTGTTTTGAAAAAGACATGTCTGTCATTTGGAAAAGACCAGGCATGCATCGAACTGCTGCATGGCTTAAGACATTAACATGTCATTACGCTGACTTGAAACAGCCACTTCCAGGAGTCATTAGAAGAGGGGGGCATTTTGATGCTGCACTGTCCCCCCCCCACAACACCTAGAGATTCCCCCCATCACCAACTGCAGGCCAACCCGATAGCGTGGGAGGGTCAGCAAATCCTAAGTCTGGAAACATGAGCATATCCCACATCTTAAAGCAGGTGATCAGAAAAAAACAGTTTGTCTGGATAGATTGTGTTCCATTTTGAAAATTTCCAACTTTCCTTTTCCACTCACACAGTACTAAAACAGTCCGTCTTTGGCTGAGGTAAAATAATGGAATATTCACTATAATCCACACAAAAAACTGTATTGCTACAGACATTAAATCGGAAGTCTAGGACGGAAACCCAATGAGTTGGTACTTAACTCAGCTTTGTGATCAGCAACAAGTTTTGGATCGTTCAGAAAAAGAATGACAATTATGAAATAATACATGTAAGCCCAGTCAGCCTTGGGATGGTCTTGTCTCATAACTTCTGCATTTTTCCAAACTCTTTTGCTGGAATTAATTTTTGTATGCCTTAGGGCTATATGCACTTTAGCACTGGTTAGCAGTGCTCCAGTGCTTGTCTCACTGCCCTAAACATGGTTGGCTTACACCTGATTGGCATAGTTAATTTACTAAAAAGTCCCTTGTAGAGTGATATACCAATATACCCAGGGCCTGTAAATGAAATGCTGCTAGTAGGACTGTAGCACTTGTTGTGCCACCCATTAAAGTAGTCCCTTAAGTGGTGTCCCTTAAAACATATCCCAAGCCTGCCATTGCAGCCTGAATATAGTTTTAAACTGTGTTTGGCTTTGCAATATAACACCACCTTTACTATGCCTTATATGCCACTTTTATTGTATATGTCACCCCCAAGGTGAGCCCTAGGTAGCCCATAGGGCAGAGTGCATTGTAATTAAAACTTTGGGCATGTACTTTTAAGTTTTACACTTTTAACTAATGTGAGGCCTACCTATTCTATCGAATAACATTGGGTTGCCTTATTACATCTAATAAGTGCTAACCTTTGGGAACAGATAAGCATTACATGTTTAGTATCTATGAAATAGTCATTAAAAATCCTCTTAATTTGTAAAGTCAATTTTTCATTTTAAATTTTTAAAATGCCCCTAGTCGACAGAGCATTGCAAATGGCGGTGGGCTTTCAATTCCTACCCTCATCATGTCTCAAGATAGAGTTACGAAAGTGCTGAACCTTTGAAAGCAGCAGCCTTCAGCACATCATAATCTCAGTTTACTTGCATTTATGTAGATCTGTTAGCCCACCGTGCCCCACATTTGACAAACGGAGGTACTGATATACTCCACTAAATAAATTCTCTACTGGTTCTGTGTCCTGATGAGACCCTGTGAAACATTATAGCCTTAGAACCCGCCGTAGCGGGCTCTACCAGCCATTAAAGGCCCGCTCCCGCATTAAAGGCCCGCTCGCATTAAAGGCCCGCTCCCGCATTAAAGGCCCGACTCGAAGGCGAGGGCCTTTACCAAGGGAGACGTTCTTTAATAAAGGTTAGAAACATGTCAACACTATCCACCAAGGAGCATTGATATTAACACAAACATACACCTGGGAACAGAGGACTTCAATTTTTTTAATAAAACAGTCCATGTTGGTGATATATTCTTATCTTCGGTCACAAGGCCCTCTGGTGCCTTTCTAATGATACGGGGTGACAACTGAATTTCAATCATATCCCGAATAGATTGAGAAATCTAGAACCAGTATAAGTGTGTTGCATGGTTTAGGATTAAAAACATCTTTGCTTGTTTGTTTTTCTACAAATGTTTTGTGTTTTTATATGTCTGCCAAATAGTTGTTTTATGCATGCAAATAATTTGCTGTCCATTTTATTGTATAAGAATGTATGTAGGTGTTGGTTCTTTTGTTATTGACCAAGTATCCGTTGTTTACATAAAAAGTGGATCACTGGGATTAAGTCGTGATCTGGTAGAGTGCTATTAAAAGCTTGGTCATCATTGGTATTTTGCATATTGTTATGATTATTGTGGCTCAGCCTTGTTGATACTGAAACAAGCTTAACCCCTTTCTTGTTTTTTCTTTTAGAAGGTTGGCATTTTACTGCCATTTGGTGCCTGTCCTAGGTCACATGACTGTAAGGAATTCACAACATCTATCTGCCAGTTACATCCAGTCACATAATAGAGGGATTAGGTGTTCCTGAATGGGCCATGTGAGACATTGGGTTGTTGGTTGACTGGGCTATGAACCGTATTCAAGCAGCAACCACAATCCTAGTCAGGGTAAGTTACAAACACACCCTATATTATTCTGTGCTTTCCTTCTGAAGTGTTGCACAAATACTTTACAGATAGCCTTCAAGTTAGGCCTGACTGCTCTGTGTCAAGCTACCAAACAATAAAACACTGAAACAACCACATAAAAAAATTCCCACACCAGGTTAGAAACATAGATCAAAATAGAAAACATAAAATAAGCCTAGAACAACAATAATCCATTTAGTAGAACTGGAGGTATGTTTTTACAGAATAAAGTGTAGTATAGCACCTACAAGCAAAAAGGCACCAAGTGGGGACATCTGGTCACGCCTGACTGGGATAAAATCAAAAGTTCAGCCTGACCATGATGCAGCATGGGCCACCTACAAGAGACCCACTTAGGCGGCTGAACAAAGTACATTACACCCTGGCTCCAGAGCATGCATCAGAGTCTAAAATGGGTCATGCAGCCAATGCGAAGGTTGGTTCTGAGGTGCAGCAAGGCTGTGGTGCGAGGTCCTGCTGTGTCAACATCAAGGATTCTCTTGACAGAGCTTGCAATGCAAAGGCCAATGTCGGGGATGCATTGCACAGCCAAGGAGGTACGTTGGTTCCAATGAGTGGCAAAGCTGCTATGCAGAGCTTTGCCATTGTTGTCCAGGCTGCCCCTGACAAGACGCTGGGACCTGCTGCAGGGAAGCATCGCGCACCAGCAGTTACAAAGATGATTAGTTAAACCCAAGCTGCAGGATGTCCCTGTAATGCATGTCTTCTGTGCTGCGTTTAATCCACAAAGCAGCTGGAATGCATCTGTTCTGCTTGAGAATGCACTGTTCAGCCAGTTATGCTCAAAAGCATGTTAGGCCCACCCCAAAAGGTTCAGGAATGGGGTGGTACCACTTGGCATGGTAGACTCACGGATGGCAGAATCCAGGTGCAGAAGCAACTTGGTTGGAAGTCTTTTGTGTCTCTGAGACTTCAAGGGTTATTTTGCTGACCTGCTGATCTGAAGTCCTTCTCTGTTCTGGATTGGATAGATGCTGGTCCAGTCTTTTTTACTCCCAGGCAAGAGGGCAGCAGGTCAGCTCAGCAGAGTAGGAGTCCAGCAGAGTATCAGTCTAGTAGAGTGACAGTCCTTTCAGTAGCACAGCAGTCTTTCTTCCTGGCAGAGTATCCACAGGTCCAAAGTGCACTGAAATGGTGGAGTCTGATACCCAGTGGTGCCTTTGAAGTGAGGGAGACTTGCAGTGGTAAAAAAAGAATGCAATATTCTTTCCCCACCAGGAAATACAAAACAGGAAGTGCATGTCCTACTTTTTAAATACATTGCAACCTGCCTTCTTGGCTGTCCAGGTCATACCCTAAGGGTGACTTATAGGTAATAACAATTAAGGTTTGGGTCTAGCAAAAGGTTTATCTAGCCATATTGAATTGCAGTTCAAAACTGCAAATACTGGCCCTGCAATGGCAGACCAGAGAGATGTTTAAAGGGCTACTGAGATAGATGGCACAATCGGTGCTGCAGGCCCAATAGTAGCAATTCATTTATTGACCCTGGGCATATGTAGAGCACTTTGCTAGGGACTAAAAAGTAAATTAACTATGCCAATTAGGTTTATGCCAATGTTACCATGTTTTTTGAAAAAGCGTGCACACACTTAACCACTGGTTAGCACTCCTAGAGTGCACAGAATCCTAAGGTTAGCAAAAACTAAGTCAGAAAAACAGGAAGTCTGAAGGCCTATCTGCTGGCAGGATGGGGGATGGAGCTTGGCACAGTGCCACTTGCAACTGAATAGGATGTGCTCTGCCTTAACACAAAGGGTGTCACCACTGCATTGCCCCATAGACAGCTCGGGCCAGGGTAGGGGAGTCATGAAATTCCAAGCACTTCAAAGAGAAACCTTTAGAAATGTTTCCTACATCAAAGGAGGCACCAGGTATAAAAACAGGACCCTTAGACCTACTCTTCAGTTCACTTTCTGGACATGTGGAAGGGTTCTCAGAGGACTGCCTGCTTCTGTGGCCTGCTGTGTACTCTACAAGACTGCTTTGCTGCTTGGAGCCTGCCTTGAGCCCTTAGAGGCCTGCCCTGCTGTTTGGTAGTTGTGTTTCCTGGTAAGAAGCAGGGCTCAGAGTGAGTCCAAGAGCTAGTTTGCTGGCCTCTTGTTCAGAGTCACCGGGACATAGGCTGGGTCCGGTTGTGGGTTCAAGATGGTGGGAGCCAGGTAGTGATTCCTAACTCAGAAAATGGGGCCTGTCCCATCCTGGACCCTTGATAATGTTAAATGTGCCCAGATTGCCAAAATCCAAAACTTGGGACTTAGAAACCTTTTGGCTAAAAAAATGCTCTGACAACAGATGGAAGACCGGGACCATCCTGCTTGAGTAGCTGCTCAAGGTACATCGCCAGTCGGACTGATTTTTGTTGCTGCTCCCGCTACAACCTTCTCTGCAGCAGCTAATCCTGTACAGAGGTTCTTCACCAAGGAGATATATGGCATCCTGAACTCATCAACTACGGTCTCCTACCTTGTCCCTCTGGTGATCTTCTACTTACAAAAAAGTGACTAAGGGCATGATTTAGATATAACCAGACAAGTTACTCCATCACAGTTGTGATGGATCATTAACAACAAAATCTAAATCCCACTATATCCTTTTGGATTTTGATTTCGGCAGATGGGATATCAGTCACCGTTGTGACACAGGGCCTCATTTAGATGGTGGTGGACGAGTTACTAAGTCAAAAAAATTGAAATTTCCACCAGGGCTTTGTCTAACGGCTCCCCAATGATGGCACTCCCTCTGTGTGCATCCCCTGCAGCCTTGCCCCATTGAAATTTACCTTCTGAGAACTTTTTCTCCAAAACATCTTCTAAGTTTGAAGGTAAGTGTAGATGGGGCCCAATCCACTTCTTGTATCCAACTAGTGCTCCATCACAGTCGGCCATATTTTTCGATTTTGAGCCGGTCTCGCAGCAACTAAATGTCCACAGGTGGCAGTTTGATCCTTAAGGCGATAGTTTTTACGTTAACTTTTAAAAATTCACATCTCTGCTTCTACTCATCAGGATTGTTTTTGTCAATTTTGTTTTTTAAAATGTACTCTTTTTCATTTGGTGTGGTATTTTTCTTGTGTTGTGCTTTCACTTTATTACGGTTTGTGTGCTGCATACATACTTAAATTGGATGTACTGTGTAAAGCCTGACTGCTTTTTGCACCAATTAACTAGAGAGTTAAGCACAGGTTAATTTAGTGACTCTTGTAGTTCACCCTGATAGTGATTATGGTTTTTGTTTGTCCAGAGCTGACACCCAAGTAAATCCAAGAACCCAATTTGTCACAATGCACCTTTTTTAGTCAGATCTCAGACAAAGACTGATTTAAAGGGGCTCGCAGAGTGGCCCCAAAACACAGGATGAAATTTGATTGTGTCAAATTTCAGGGAAAGGAAGGAGGAATTGCTGGCAAAGTTCTACCCGGGGATCTGTAGCTCATGAAGTGGTGCCTGAAATGTCAAAAGAAAACACCTAGAAGGAACCATCGTCCCAACAACAAGATGTGATATGCGCATCTATGGGTGTAGGAAATTTACAATAGAACATAGAACATAGAGAATTGACAGTTAGAGGAGTATCTGCGCCCGGAAGAATAAGCAGGCCTGGAAGGGGGAAGTGCCTCAGAAATGAGGTAGTGCAGGAAGGAAAGCCTACTCAGTAGGGATCAGTGACCAACAGGCACAGGCAGAATCCACACTAGTATAGAAACCAGTACCATCTGTGTAGCAACAGCAGTTCCATTTGGCAAGGGCTAAGATACCTGCTGCCAAGAGCTGTGTGTACTCAATTCAGCAATTTTGAGTGAATTAGAATGTCTACATGTATGGATGATATGTGATTCCTATACATTATAGTCCTCATGTTATGTGACAATTCCTGTACATTTATTTTCACATTTGTTTGTCTGTGTGCTGTAAAGAGCTCTCACATCCTACACTGTGAGTTGGGCCGTAAAAGAATAAAATAAAAAATAAATTAGTAGGTGTCATTTAAATAATTATTTGGGTACTTGCTCATACACATAGAAAAATCCTACATTTCTACAGTTCATGCACATTTCTTACATTGGATGTTGAACAAGGTAAAAATAAGACCTCCAAGTACTTGCAAAACTGATATGCTGTGTGCCTGTGTTTCCTTCCATTGTTTTGGCATCTATGTGTTAGGCTCAAAATGGCTACCAGCACAGTGATATTCATATTAAAGAAAGGCTGATGACCATTTAATTCAGACCTTTGTTTTGGACCCAGTTGGGAGTGGAAAAAAAGAGAATGTTGTTCCACTTACAGGTTGCAGCTCTGAAAGAAGTGCAGACAACTTGCAGGCTCTGCATTATTGTGCCTTGGTGTCAGAAAATGACACCAAAACCAATTTAGCATATTGCCTTCAGCCCCCGAGAGAACTGCTGGAACTGGGATCCAGCAGGCTCCTTTTCAGCACTGGTCCTATCACTGATCAACCCAATTTCCTTTCATATCCTAATTCATCCACAAACATCTTTGAAGGGATCTGTTGTGTAAAATGAAGTGCACTGTACTTACCACAAGTTAAGGTATATAGGTGAATGCCCCATATGAAAATGCAGTTTTATTTGAAAAAAATAATCTCCCTGAAGCTACTAGTTCTACAAGTTCCATGCCACATTCAATATCTAATATACTTGACTAAGCTAATGATGTAGGGTGTTTCTTGACTACAGATCCTGTCAGGATCAAGGTAAATAGTATGATATTACAGTATTTTGGGTAACTTGATCTGGTTAGGACCAGACCTGGGCATACATGAAATATGAATATGGGCATTCCTCTCTGTTTTAGTAAAACCACGTTCTTGCTAGAGGCTGGTTAACTAGTAAACTCACCAGATGGACAAACCTGAGAACCCTGGGTCCAGCGGGAGTAATGAACAATGCCTGTTGTCTGCTGCCCAACGTTGCTCCCTAGATCAAGATTTAGATATGCTTAATATAAGACAATGCAGAGAGGAAGAGTGGAATTGGGATGAAAGAGAAGATATGACAGCTGCATCTACAAGTGGCTGTGCTGCTGTGTTCCTTCACACTGCTCTGCTTGGTGATGCCCCTCACTGCTTTCAATTTCCCACCTCTTTCCATTAAAATTAAATTCTCTGACTTCAAGGACGAAAGGCAATGTTTACTACACCTCCTCACCACTGGGTGCTCAATACCCTTTGTGCTTGTATGTGTACAAACGCCCTCCTCTAACTTGTTTTTCTTCTGAGCCTCTCTTAGCTGGTGGGCAAAGTATGACTGTCCAACCTCAAAGGTTTTTGGAAATCAGATCCGAAATATGCAATTGGTGCTTGAGTTTACCCAGTTGCTCTTCAGTCTCTGAGCACCTAGAACCTTGCTCTCTCAATCATGCTAATGAGTGGTTAGCTTTATGTGGTTGTTAGGTCCTGCTCCTGTCAGTGACCTCCTCACACAACTACACTAAGCCTCATACCTTGTCTCACAAATGCTCTCTTAAATTGAAGATTAGCCTCTTCTATTTCTAGCTAAGTGAGATGTTAAGTGTGCATATTGTAGCTTAGGACAAATTTTACTCGTCAGACTTTTTTTTTTTTTTCAGGTTTCATAGTGCCGGAATCAATGAAGACCGGGGATGCTGGTATGCTGTCTGCTGGGAAGACCAGACAGTCAAGAGGAAGACTTAAGTCGTTCCAGTAAGCTGGGCAGGATTGTGCAGCTAAGCCTGACAACTGAATAGGAGCTTGCATCTGCTGCTACTGAGCTCGATTGCCAAACAGACGGCCATGACTTTGGAAGGTTCTGGATTCAAAATGGCTGCTGTGAATATTCCAGAACGATCTAGATTCAAAATGGCCACCAAGAAGGCTCTCAAGGTAGGTAACCTAGTGCAAATGGTTGAAATCCTATTGGTACTGAAATTTGTAGACAGATGGCCATCTAAACACTTTAAAACTTCAATGCTGAGATGTAAGCTCTGGCCACTGTATGTGCCTCATGCTACAGGTGTCTACTGTGTTCTTGACTGCTCTACTGGCTATGACACTACCCCCTTGTGAACGACTGTACCTTTTTAGGGGGCTCAGACGATCAAGCAGGGATAGCAGTGACTCAGACTAGAGCACATTAGGAGGCCCTGGCAGGTCATAGCGTTATTTTAGTTCTGAACACCTCCATTTTGCCAATTTTGTTCTTTAAGCCATATAAAAAACAACTATATATTTTGTACAAGATGTGTGAACCATTTTGTTATGTATACCAGCAACTGCCTTGTAGGTAAGTGTTTATATTCTGCCTTCTATATGCCTACAAATCCACACCGCTCCGTGGAAAATGAAAACGTGAAGAGATAATGACTAACTCACGTTGTCCCCTCAAACAGTGGTACACTGAGTCACCTTCCATCTTTTTACAGGCTCTTGGGAAGGATCTGGACACCCTTGACTTCCCAGAATGATCTACATTGGGTTAAAATGTTGATTATGCTTCTATCTCACCAGAGCAGGTCAAGGCTGACTCCCTGTATCTATGCTGTGAGTTAGCTGAAAAGGGTCACAAGGCAACTAGGAATAATTCCCAATTATGGTTGCTCGAGTTCAGTACTTCACAACATTATGGTGGGAGATCATCATCATCCCTCCACAGACTGCACTGATGCCATCAGTAAGCTACCCAGACCCTACCAATCACACAGGTGTGCAATCTTTTGTAAATAGCGAGTTACTGCTGGCAATGGATTCTGGGATATGCCATTCTTAAACCACTGCAAGATTTTGCTAAGAGACTTCCCCCCCTCCTTGGATTCATTACCTAAGTCTAAGTAGCCAGAGTACAGCTTTGTATAATTACAACAAATATGGTCATGTACTCCCATTTGGGATTCATTGATTAGAGCAATCCTTGCATTTTTACTGTAAGAACATAAGAACTTTGCTTTGCAATTTTTATTACAATACTGTGCTGATAAAAAGAAACCTATCACATTTTCTACATTTTCTCTTGATGCTGTTGATGCAGGGCTTCTGCCCTTTCAATGTGTAATGGTTGCAAGTGCAAATGTTGTTGAAGCGTCCAAGAACATTGTGTGAGGCTTGACCTTTATTGTTACTGTACCCCATGTTGAAAATGCATTGTTTTGACTCTTACAATTCAGCATCCTTATACATCCAGACTGTCACCCTGGGAAGTACTGTTATCTGCCTCCCACGTCACAAAGTTAAGATGCAATTTTGTTGAATCCTGCATCTGTTTCCTAACACCTATGACAGTGAGCCCCATTTCACTGCCTACCTAATGAAGGGATATCCTTTTCATTGCAGCACCTTTGCCAAACTCTGACCTTGTATTTTATGTTGATAGTTCATGATAAAGGAACATCAGTTGCATCCTACGCAATTTGTGCACTATATCACGGCATAGATAGGATAGATCATCCAAAGGTGCACGCTGCTCAAGTATCTGAAATGGTTTATTTTAACCATGTTTGTAGCATAACATCTGAGAAAACTGACTTACTGGCAGATTTAAGGAGAAATGAACTAACAGAACCAAACCGAAAGTAAATAGATGACATGAAAAACAGCTTCAACACTATTACCAGGCATTAGCTTAACAATACTTATTTGATCTGAAATCCTACCCAGGTTTGAATGGACAGGAGTAGTTTCATTCAGCACAATGGAGAAATCCAGGTGAAACATAACACTATGTTCAAACTCTGCATAGTTATGGGTGTAGACTATATTGGGCATGGATGAATCAACTTATGAATGCCAGGCTAATGCGTAAAGCATTGAGCTAATCTGTCTTCAGTGGGCATGGATAAGTCCCTTAACATTGTAAATGCTTGATACTTTCAGAATGTACCTAGAGGCCTAAGCCTTGTGGGAGCCTTAGAGGTAGCATAATGCTTAAGGCACGTATGGGTAACAGCAATGTCCTGGACTTCAACTGAGGAACCTGGGCCAGGGTGAAGCCTGAAAGGATGTAGCGCCTTAGCAGTGTGCCAAATATCAGTTTGAAGCAGGTTATTAATGCCCCAGTCGTACGTGGCTGAAGGGGGATGGTGTTTCAGATAGAGGGCTGTGGGGTGTCAAATGGTAGAGCCTGCTGGAAAAAGATCAAGGAATTCTCACCCTTTCTGCCCAAAGCTTGGCTGGAGCCCACTTAGTGTGGTCAAGCAATTTGCTTAGTGAGTTAAGACTAGGACCTGTAAGGGGGGCTATACAATAAGGAATAATATAAGGACACTACACAAGACTTAGACATCTGATCATTTGCTATGAAAGTTTTAAATTATGGACGTAATATTCTGCATTAGCCAACAACCAGATATTTTTTTTTAAGTTGTAGGTTATTAACTGAAATAGTACTATTATCTCCAATCGGAGTACAAGGCATTTATTGGGAACTGTAGGTCAATGGTTGGGTTCCAGACCCAGTGACCTAGGATACAGGGGTTATCCATTTGCAAACATTTTGTTGCTTCTGTGTTTGAGCACCTTATATCGTCTAACAGCCCTGCGGCTCAAATTCTGACGCTATAGTGATGAGATGGTCTCATCTTGAATGATCGCCTAACAGAAGACATGCTCTTGCTTGTCAGGACAAATTGTCTGTTACCCAGAATTCAGATGTATTTAGTGCAAAATGAACAATGGTCACACCATAACTTCAACAGATACATTTTAATCGTACGTCACAGCTCCTGGATCCTTACATCTAGAGGAAAGCTATTTCTTAATGTAGGAGGCTGGCCTGGCTTATAGTGGGTTACCTTGTGGTACTTACACCTTGTGTCAGGTCCAGTTATCCCTTATTAGTAGAATAGAAGTGTTCTAGCAGCTTAGGGTGATGGAGGTAGCTATAGCAGAGCAGCTTAGGCTGAACTAGGAGACACGCAAAGCTCCTACTATACCACTTATATCATATAGCACTATAGCATGAGAACACAATACTCAGTTACTAAAAAATAAAGGTACTTTATTTTAGTGACAATATGCCAAAAGTATCTGTGGATATACTCCCTTAGGAGATAAGTAATATACACAAAATATATAGACACAAACCAAAATCAGGTAAGTAACAGTTAGAAAAGTAGTGCAAACAATGTAGAATCACAATAGACTGCAATAGGGAGAAATAGGCCTAGGGGCAACACAAACCATATACTTCAAAAGTGGAATGCGACCACAAATGGACCCCAGGCCTAGTGTAGTGTGTAGAGGGTCGCTGGGAGTGTAAGAAAACACTAAGGATGTCCAAGATACCCCACCCCAAGACCCTGAAAAGTAGGAGTAAAATTACCCTACTACCCCAGAAAGACAGTAAAGTCGAAATAGAGGATTCTGCAAGGACAACAACTGATTACAAAACACTGAAGATGGATTCCTGGGCCTGAGGACCTGTAAAGGAAGGGGACTAAGTCCAAGAAACACACAAGTGTCCAGGGGGGCAGGAGTCCACTAAACCCCGGATGAAGGTGCAAAAGGGCTGTCTCCAGGTGGAAGAAGCCAAAGATTCTGCAACAACGGAAAGTTGCCAGGAACTTCTCCTTTGGTCGGAAGATGTCCCACGGTGTGCTGGAGGATGCAGAGTTGTTTCCACGCAGAAAGACCACAAATAAGCCTTGCTAGCCGCAAGAGTTGCGGTTGAGGATTTTGGGTGCTGCCAGGGCCCAGGAAGGACCAGGAGGTCGCCCCTTTGAGGAGGAGAAAGAGGGGGCGCTCAGCAATACAGAGAGCCCACGCAGAAGCAGGAAGCACCTGAACAGGCACTTAGAAGATCTGAGGACAGCGGTTGTCTCAGTCACAAAAGAGGGTCCCACGACATCGGAGTCCAACTCAGCGAGTTGGGCAATGCAGAATGGAGTGCTGGGGACCTGGGCTAGGCTGTGCACAAAGGAAGTCTTGCAAAAGTGCACAGAAGCCCGAGCAGCTGCAGTTCATGCAGTACACAGGATTACTGTCTGGCGTGGGGAGGCAAGGACTTACCTCCACCAAATTTTGACAGAAGGGCCACTGGACTGTCGAAGACACTTGGACCCAGCTCCTGTGTTCCAGGGGCGACGCTAGTCAGGATGAGAGGGGACCCAGAGGACCGGTGATGGAGAAGTTTGGTGCCTGCGTTAGGAGAGGGAAGATTTATTCTTGGCTTCCAGTGCAGGGTGAAGGCAGACAGGCCTCAGAGTATGCCCCACCAGGAAACAGTCGAAAAAGCTGTCAGGATGAGGCGCTACAATGTTGCTGGTAGTCTTCTTGCTACTTTGTTGCGGTTATGCAGGTGTCCTGGAGCAGTCAGCGGTTGATCCTTGGCAGAAGTCGAAGAGGGAAGTGCAGAGGAACTCTGGTGATCTCTTGCATTCGTTATCTGGTGAGATGCCCACAGGAGAGATCCTAAATAGCCCACAGAGGAGGATTGGCTACAGAGAAAGGTAAGCACCTATCAGGAAGGTTCTCTGACGTCACCTGCTGGCACTGGCCACTCAGAGCTTGTCCATTGTGCCCTCACACATCTGCATCCAAGATGGCAGAGGTCTGGGACACACTGGAGGAGCTCTGGGCACCTCCCCTGGGAGGTGCTGGTCAGGGGAGTGGTCACTCCCCTTTCCTTTGTCCAGTTTGGTGCCAGAGCGGGGCTGGGGGGGAATTCCTGAACTGGTGTAGACTGGCTTATGCAGAGAGGGCACCATCTGTGCCCTTCAAAGCATTTCCAGAGGCCAGGAGAGGCTACTCCTCCCAGGCCCTTCACACCTATTTCCAACGGGAGAGGGTGTAACACCCTCTCTCAGAGGAAATCCTTTGTTCTGCCCTCCTGGGACCAGGCTGCCCAGGCTCCAGGGGGGCAGAAACCTGTCTGAGGGGTTGGGAGCAGCAGTAGCTGCAGTGGAGACCCCGGAAAGTTAGTTTGGCAGTACCCGGGCGCTGTGCTGGAGACCGGGGGATGCATGGAATTGTCACCCCAATACCAGAATGGTATTGGGGTGAGAATTCCATGATCCTAGACATGTTACATGGCCATGTTTGGAGATACCATGGTGATGCTACATATAGGTATTGACCTATATGTAGTGCACTCGAGTAATGGTGTCCCCGCACTCAAAGTCCGGGGAAATTGTCCTGAATGATATGGGGGCACCTTGGCTAGTCCCAGGGTGCCCACACACTAAGTAACTTTGCACCTAACCTTCACTAAGTGAAGGTTAGACATATAGGTGACTTATAAGTTACTTAAGTGCAGTGTATAATGGCTGTGAAAATTACCACTGTGAGAAATTGGGTTATTGTTGGACTCTGGTGTGAGCCCTGGTCAAGCAGCAAGCACAATTCATGTCAGGGTAAGGAACAAGCAAACTCCAAACTAGCCTGTGCTCAACCTCTGGTAGCTTGGCACAGTGCTGTCCGGCTTAACTTGAAGGCAATGTGTAAATTATTTGGGTAACACTTCAAACAGTAAATCAGTGAAAACACCACAAGGATCCCACACCAGGTTAGAATAGTAGAACTTAATTATAGTGATTGGGTTTTTGCCATTTGGGTCTTGTGTTATTTATTAAATTGAGTTATGAATATTTAAAGAAGCAAAAAGTACCAAGCTGGGATATCTGGTCACTCCAAATGGGGACAAAGTCTAAAGTTCAGGCCGACCATAATGGAGCATGGGCCGGCTACAGGGACCCAGTTAGGTCCGTTGAACAAAGTACCTTAGATCCTGGGTGCAAATGGATTGGGGGCAAAGATGCATTGTGCAGCCAATGCAATGCGCTGGGTCTGAGATGTGGTGAAGCTGTGGTGTGAGGTCCTGTTAAGTTGATGAGGATCCTGTTGACAGGGCTTGCAAGGTGAAGGCCAGTGTAATGGATGCATTGTGCAGCTGAGCTGAGGTGATGTGCTGGTTCCGATAAGTGATTAAGCTGCACTGCGGAGCTTTGGCATTATCGTCGAGGCTTCCATTGACCAGGGATGCAAGGACCTACTCAGGGAAGCGTCACTTAAGTGTGGTTCTGAAGGTGATGCGTTGAACTCCGGGTGCAACAGCAAATCTAGTCTTCTACACCTTGTCTGATCCATGCAGCACTGGTGATGCATCAGTTCTGCTTGAAAATATGCCACTCAGCTGAGTTAATGCATCGGTTATGCTGCGAAGCACCAGAGACCCACTTCTGAGGGTTAAGGACTGGGGTGGCACCACTTGGCAGGGAGGCCTCACAGATGGAACAGTGCAGATGCAGAAGCAGGGTGGTTGGGAATCTTTTGTGTTCCGGAGATTTCTGATCAGGAGACCAGCCAACTAACCCTTGGATTCACTCTCGTTTCTAGGTTAGAGAGATGCAGGTCCAGTCCTTCTCAGTCCCAAGCAAGAGGGCAATAGGCACAGATCAGCACAGCAAAGCAGGAGTGGCAGTCCTTCAGCAGCATAACAGTCCTTCCTCGCAGGGTATCCACATGTTGAGAAGTGTACTGAAGTGATGGTGTCTGAGGTCCATTACTTATACCCACTGGTGCCTTTGATGTGGTGGAGACTTCAAAGACATGCCTTTGAATTGCACAGATGTCCTGCCCTGGTTCCAGACTAGCTACAGGGGATATTCAGCCCATTTTGCAGAGACAGGACACAGCCTATTTAGGTGTAAGTGAGGCTGTGTCCAACTCCTCCCTCCCATCCAGTCAAGGACGGCCCATCAAGTCACAAATGGCCCATCAAACCACACCTAAGCTCCTATTGTGTGTGGCTGTCTATGGGGGATACAAACAGCCCAGCTGCACCCAGCCACGTGACCAGAAACAGATGGCAGACACCAAATGGCTAAGACAGGAAAATACTACATTTCTTAAAGTGGCTTTTTCAGAAGTGCAATTTAAAATCTGGTTTCACCACTAGTTAGGATTTTATATTGTGATTCCAGAAACACCAAATTGTGAATGAGTTATCTCTTCCCATTTGGAAATGACACTTAAAAATGTTAATAAAGCAATACCAGTGCTAACCTGTGGGAGAGATAGATGCCTTGCAGAGGTGAATATCGAATTTAAGTTTTTCATCACCATAACATGTAGTTTTTGGTTTTATGTTCTAGTTTTTCACTAAATTGCACCCTGCACTCTGTGCTGTCCAGGGCGTACACCAGGGGTGACTTGTATGGAATGAAAATGAAGGTTGGGCCTGGCAAAAGATGTATTTTGCCAGGTCAAATGGCAGTTCAAAACTGCACTTCAGACTCTGCAATCTCAGACATGAAACATGTTTAAAGGACTACTTTAGGCGGATGGTATAATCAGTGCTGCAGACCCAATAGTAGCATTCAATTTACAGGCCCTGGGCACAGGTAGTGCTCTTTACACGGGACTTAGAAGTAAATTAAATATGCCAATTTGGATATATGCCGGTGTTACCATGTTTTAAAGAAAGAGCACAAACAATTTTGCACTGATAAGCAGTGGTGAAACTCACAAAATCCTAAGGCCAGCAAATACGAACTCAACAACAACAGGTGGTATGAAGGGAAAAAGTTAGGGAGAGCCACATCGAGAATGTCAGGACTAACAATTACTAAATAAATATTGATATTAACCCAAATCCTCATGCCCTTATAACCTCTCATAGTTGTGGGCTTGGTAAACAGCAAGGAAGATTGCTCAGGGCTAGAGAAATTAGTCTGGATCTGGAAGCGCGGTATACTTTCCCTTGGGCGATGTTGGCATAGTAACTGCCTCCAAGATGGCCACTGAGATTTGCAGCGGTCTTGCGAGAATTCAGCAAATCTGTTGGCAGGGCCCAGACATGAGATAAACACAGCACTATCATACAAGAAGCCTGCAAACGTATGTAGCGTTATCTCTATGGGATTGCAGGAGGGCTAAGATGCCCTGATAAAACAGGAACACCCTTCCCTACTGGTGAAACACTCCTACGTGCATGTATCATGGTCTCGCGCGGGGGCTGAGATCATGTCACCAAGCACTAAACCACTCCTTTGTGTAGGGATTTAAGCAATGCTCGGGGAGCTGACATATATTGTACACTAGACAGTATGTACACACGGGTACATGCAGTGGACAGGCATGACAGACCGTGACATCTAGTGGTTTTTCCTTCCGTTCATAACCATTAATTTCCCTTATTCTGCGTGTGAACTCTCATCCCAGATCCACCACTAGAATCGGTGCTATCTGTGAAACTATGAAAGTGAGATTAACTAGTTCATTTTCTGTGCGTTTCCTATGAAAGGATATTGTTACTCAAGGCGTTACTTGTTTATCAGCATGTGCTAACTCACTTCATATGAATCCTGACATTAATTCTGGAGTACTATTAATTGGAGAGATTGACAAAGGGCATGCAGGTTCTAGAAAGCAACCTTGTTTTAAAAAAACTTTTACAGTGTCTGCCCTCCTCATGCCATCTCTCACCTGAATAATACTGCCACAAAAAGATTACTAGACCGCACACTGCTCTACAGATGGGTCTAAGTCATGGATACTCAAAGTATGGCCCGCGGGCCTGATGCGGCCCCTCTGACCTTTACATGCGGCCCCTGGAGCAACAGGAGCACTGGGTAGCTGTTTGCTTGACTCCGCACTAACAATAAAAATATTAAATAGACACACGATCATTTATTTCAAACTTATTTGGTATCAGAGAAAGGAAGTAAGTAGGGACTCCTGCACTTAAACTTTAGAACGCCTTCATTTTTAAAGACATCTTTCAGCACAAGTGTAAAACTAAGAAAGTCTCTTAAAAATTAAAAAAGTGTATTTAGTTAACATGCAGAACCTTTTTGCCTTAATACAATCTATTTTATCAGTGCATTGAGATGTATTCATTTTAAAGTGATAGTTTTCAAACATAAATTTGCACACATTAATTCTTTCCCTTACCCCGAGAACATCACTAATAGTAATTTAAAGAGGCAAGTAACTTGGTATGTGCACATTATGGGTGGCCTGGGTTCCTATCATACATGAACAACATTATAGTTTAATAAATCAAACATAGGCTTCTATGTTTTGTGCAGCGCACACCATGAATCATGTATTTCGAGGTCATCTTAAATGTAATAATGCAGAAAAAGGAGGGAAAGTGAGACTAAACAATTGCCTAGGATTTACTTCCTTGCACTTGATTTAAATATGTAAATTACCCATTTGATATATTTGATGCTACCTTGTAACTCCTATCACCCGTTGTCTTTATTTTCGCCCTCTGCCTCCTTCTGTTTTCTGTGTCTCATGAAGTTTCTGCTTGTGGTATTTGTCATGTGCTGTTTAATTTTGTGATAGTAGTCCTAATCTAACTGTTAGTTTCATACTTCTCTTTGTACATATGTTGGATCGTGAGGAAATTTGGGGGGGGGAGTTTCCCTGGCCAAGTCGCATGTAAGGGGCTTTCAAGAAGGACTTCAAATAAAAAAAATAAAAAACCCGAAGGGCAGGTACTCACTGCAACATTAGTGCCAAGAACACAGGGGTAGCTCAAATTTCCAGACTCCTTTCCTGCTATTTATTTATTACATTAATAGTGATTAATAATCCATCATTCACTATTAATGTAATAAGTGGAACAGCAGGACCCGGAACAGAACCTCCACTGGCATCTTAGGTATTTGAATTTAAATACTTTTCAGTATATTTGATATGCCTGCATGCGGGTGAGAGAGTTGGGGTGAGTGTGTTTGTGTGAGTATGTCAGTGTGTGGGATAATGCGTGTGTGTGAAGGTGAGTGAATGAGGTGGTGTAGGTGGGTCAGAGTAAGAGAATGAGTGAGTTAGGGAAAAGTGAATGCAATTCTTGTGATGTCATGAGGGTTAATGTCATGTGACATCACTTCTTGTGACATCATTTAAGTCAACGGGTGTATGATGTCACTTCCGCTACCCCTGGCATTTTGGTGAATCAACATTCTTGCTAGAGGACCTAGTCACTAATGAGACGTGGAGTCGCACTCCCATTAAACTTATCGCGCAAATGGTGAGAAGTGTAGGTTAAATATTCATAGAGAACAATACATAATCTTCCTCAGGCAGACGCAAGGAATGCAGCTCCGCCTGCGTCTCCTCTTTTTAAACTTTAAAAGCCACGGAGTTAAGCAGTGTTTCAGCTATTTGACTCTCTAGAAATCTCTCTGACCACTCAACCATTGAAGGTAAGTCCTGTGTAAACAAGCAGCTTGTCTGATGGTGGTAATACGGTGGAGCTGCTTAACCCCTTAGCTGCTGGGCCTTCACCCTCCCTCCACCCACTCTCTCCCCACTGCTGAGCCCTTTTTTGGTCATTTGGTGTAGTTTGTGCTTGGTGCTACAACTTTTTGTCCACATGAGGTATTCATACCAAAATTTGCGTCTTTTTTTTTTTTTTAGAGCAACCTGGGGAATTACAAAGGTTTGTGGGTTCTCCTGGAGGAGAATGAGAAATTATCCAAAATACAGCTACATTTGGGATTTTGGGGGGAAATGGGGAAAAAGTGCTGCAGAAAAAAGCATCTGTAAATGGTGATTTTAGCACCACAAACCGTTCATCGATCCCATCTTCCCAGCTTTTAGGAACTGGCAGACTTTAATCAGAAAACCACATTTTTCAACAGTTTTCGCATTCTACTGGGACATACCCAATTTTTACCATCCACTTAGTAACACAAATGGGTGTGAAACCAATGGTGGATCCCAGACTGCTAAACATTTCTGAAAAGTAGATAAAATTCTGAATTCAGCAAGGAGTCATTTGTGTAGATCCTTAAAAGTTTTTCTATAGAAAGTAATAGATGAAATAAAAAAAATGATGAAATTGATTGGAAAAAACAGCCAGTTCTGTCTACGTTTTCTTCTGTAACGTTTTCCATCTATGGCAGATTTTTTTAAAGCAATATGCCGTTACGTCTGATGGACCCATCGGTTGCAAGGATATATAGAGCTTGTAGGTTCATCAAGAGCCCTGGGTACTCAGAGCCAAGAAATGAGCTGCACCTTGCAATGGCTTTTAATTATGTACCAGGTATACAACAATTCTTTTGATAAAATATAAAGAATGAAAAATAGGTCTCAAGGAAACCTATGTATTTACAAAATGGGCACAAGATATGGAGTTTAGAAGCAGTGGTTATTTGCACATCTCTGAATTCGTGCATACTCATAC
Source organism: Pleurodeles waltl (assembly GCF_031143425.1). Lineage (NCBI taxonomy): Eukaryota > Metazoa > Chordata > Amphibia > Caudata > Salamandridae > Pleurodeles > Pleurodeles waltl. The sequence goes on along the minus strand of NC_090442.1, from coordinate 1,010,661,120 downwards.
TGGCATGGCAATTACAGGGCATTTCTCAAAACGACTTCTTTCTTGCACACTGTCTTACATTTTGAAGGCACACATGTACAAAGACAATGGGCAATAAAATGTATTCTTCTCGTCTGTATTTATCCAAGTCTCCCGATAGGAATGGTACCTCACTTGTGTGGGTAGGCCTAGTGCCCGTTACTAGAAATGCCCCAAAACACACGGACACATCACATTTTTCCAATGAAAACGGGAACGTTTGTTGCAAAGTGCCTAGCTGTGGATTTTGGCCTCTAGCTCAGCTGGCACCTACGAAACCTAGCAAACCTGGACATTTTTGAAAACTAGAAAAATCCACATTGGGGTGACTTGTGGGGCTCTCACCTGGTTCTGTGACCCATACTTTTTTGTAAACCTCAAATTTTGTTACATTTCAGCAAAGCAAAGTTATGGAATCTGAGAGGAGCCACAAACCTACTTCCACCAGCATTGCCTCAAGTCTCCTTATAATAATTGTACCTCACTTGTGTGTGTAGGCCAAGTGCCTGGAACAGGGAGGAGTCCAAAACTTACTGTGGCGATTAAGATAACTGAGGTGAGTGTACTAATTATTCCTGGGATCTGGAAACAATTAGGGACACCTACCAAGTCTAGACATTTCTAAAATATAGACACCCCAGGGAGTCGTGGAGGTGTGGCTTGTGTGGATTTCCCAAAGTCTTTTTACCCAGAATACCCTGATTAAGTGAAACATTGAATAAAAACACGATTTTACCTTGTATTTCTGTGAAGTAAATTACAGAAATATGCATGGATCCCCAAACGTCTCACCACCTATCATTCCCCAACTAATGCCAAAAAAAAACACTACCAGACTGGTGTGCTTGGGACTAGTGCCCGTGGCAGGAATGGATCACACTAGGGTTAGTGTTAGTCCTTGCATGAGGGCTACTGTTGACCCTGGAGAGATCCATTTCTGACTCGGGTAGTAGGCACAAGCCACACAAGTGGGGTTGTGTTTTTATCAGGACAAGTGGGGAAGCACTGGCTGGTAGTAATTTTGTGGATCACTGCACATTCTTGTACTTTACGTGACGGAAAAGCAAGGAAAAAAGTATTTGTAATCAACATTTCACCTTTGCAGGGTATTCTGGGTAAGAACACTTTATGCAATCCACACACGCCATACCTCAGTGGACTGCCCAGTTGTCCAGTTCTCAGAAATGTTGGGGTTTGGTAGATTTCCCTAGACGGCCGCCGAGGCCCAAAGACACAGGTGATCATCTTACAAAACCAGGCGGTTTTGTGATAGGTAACCTTGTCTCCACAATACGTTTTGGGCCCTTACCCGTCACGGTCACTTTGTCTCTGGAGGCTTACAAAAAGGCTGGGTGGTAGGAAATTTGTGGCTTCCTGCAAATTCCAGGACTTTATCTCAAAGGAATGCAAGAAAAATGTGTTTTTTAAGCAAAGTTTGTGATTTCAAGGGGATTCTGGGTAAAGGAAAACTGGTGAGAGCTACAGAAGTCCTGCACCCTTGGACTCCTCTGGTACTAATATGTTAACGTTAATCCACCACTCACACTGGTTGTTTTAAGCACCTCCAGAAATTATGGTTTCAAAGCATACTTATCAAAGTATCTGAATATTGAAACCAAGCCTTCTGAAAGTGAGCCACTTCACGGCACCAACTGCTTCATGGTCCGTTCACACGCCATTCACACACCACACAATTTCATACTGACAGCCATGGGCCCAATCCAACCAATCACTGCACTCACTTCAACTTACTGCTGCCAGACAAGTGCCTATCATCATTATTAGCTTTATTTCGGTAAGAGTAAATACCATAAAAGCACATCACAATTAACAGTTTCGTGGTTTAGCAAAACGTCAAGCTGCATAATTTTTTTTTTCGATCATAAAAGATTAAAAAAAGGTGTTGGGCATAAGCATTTTCCTACTGGAGATTCATACCTTATTATAAAGTTGTAAAAAAATACATAGCAGGTATTAAAAATCAGATACAGACCTAACCAAACATTTCAGATAAAATAAGACGTTTCCATTTAAAAATATAAAAGTATCTAAGCATAAAAAAGAAAAAGATACATCCGAGCAATGTAAAATGATAAATACATACAAAAATAGGTTCATCAATGACTGTTCCCCACATCCATTGTTAGCTTTCCCTCTATTTTTTTGAGCATATTCAGTCTATTGTGCCAGATTGAATCTAGATATTTTGCCAGGCAGCAAGCCACTAAAACAGATGAGTCAGATTAAAAAATTCTTAAACCCATTACCAATTTTTAAAACCCATTTTCCTACATAAAGGTATAATCCAACGGACTCTTTGTTTGTGGTATGCGGGGCATTGAAAAAGGATGTGGGTTATAGATTCTTCTCTGACACAGCCCATCGACACATCTTAGAAGTGCAGTTAGTGTTAGACCATTTGTATGTAAGGGTACGCAGAGGAAGAGAGCCTATCCTAAATCTAATATATAATGCGCGTGCATGTGGTGAAGAAACTATGTCCATATACTGCACAGATTCATAGTGGCATTTGAATTGTAAAAAGTTGCCCGTCATGGAAGATGGCGAAACAGCAGACAATTGTAAAAGTTGGACATAAAGCCAAAATGCGTCCTTTAAGATCTGTGTTGCATTTTTTGGGATAGATAGCGGGTCCTTCCAATAAGACCCCAAACCAAGTAATGAGAAGGTCCGTTCTATGTATAGACACCATTTGATTTTTGGACTGGTGGTGTTGGCCATCAAATTGGCAAGCCCACATCTGTAGGGGGCAAGGGAGTCTAATGACCATAAACTAATCCAATATAGCAAGGGCCTGAGTGAGACGATCTGGCTGATGGGGGGCAGATTTAAATCCATTCGGATTGGGGTGCTGGAAGCGACTCTTAGCAACGACCTTAAAAAGGAGTTTTCCACCTTTGTCAGATCATCTATACCACAGTGGCCCCACAGTTCAGCTCCATAAATGCCCCCCCCTCTTGCTTGTAATTTGTAGATTTCGACAGCGGGCGTCATGGCAAAGCTAGGGGATCTGGCTGCGAATCTTACAATGCCACTCGCCCGTTGTTTCAATCGCAGGGTAGCCTTCTGGATATGACAGGGCCACTTATGCGAGTCTTCTAATTTCAAACCTAGATAGTCAAAGTTACTGACACTTTCCAGCGTGGCACCCTCTAGATAGATAGGTCGTCGCATCCTGCCTTTTTTTATCCCCAAACACCATACACTTGGTTTTTAATCTATTAATTTCAAGGCCATGGTCATTACAGAAATCCATGAACCTCGAAAGCAGAGTTGAAAGACCTGTGGCTGTTTGGGATATCAACAAGGTGTCATCGGCAAATAAAAGGCAGGGAATCTTCTGCCCTCCCAGTTTGGGGGCATCGTTGGAGCACTCCATAAGGTAAGGGATACATGCATTTATAAAAAGGAGAAATAAAGTAGGGGCAAGCACGCAGCCTTGTCTTACGCTACGAGCGGTAGGAAATTTTTCAGTTAATTCGCCTTGACCGCCCCATCTGATTCTTCCATAATTGCCAGTATAAAGGTCTCTAATGATGTTTAAAATAGAGCAAGGAACTCCTATTTTGGACAGGACTTCCCACAGTTTGTGGCGGGGTACTAGATCAAAGGCCGATTTAAGGTCAACAAATGCTACATACAGATGACCTAAGTCTACGTCAACAACTTTCCATTCGATAGAAATAAAACGGAATACCTGATCTATTGTACTAATTTTTTCTCTGAAACCCGCTTGGAGGTGATTTAGGCTTTGATTTTCTACTATCCATTTACTCAGCCTGCTCAACAATTGATGGCAAAATATTTTTTGAAGATTGTCGAGAAGGCTGATGGGTCTATAATTTCCTGGGGAATTCCTCTCTCCTTTCTTATGTATGGGCACAATAATTGCCTCTTTCCATGATTCAGGAAAAATTCTGGTAGTCAAAATGGCATTGGAGAGCCTATTAATGTATGGGCTCCAGATGTTTTGGTCCGCTTTGAACATGTGAGAAGGAATCCCATCCGACCCTGGGGCCTTTGCTGCTTTCTGAGCAGTGATGGCCAGCACAGTTTCATTCAATGTGAAGGGAGGCAAGGAGGGCATGAGCTCACCCAAAGTTGTTGACTCCCCCAGGCTTGGAACATCACTAGCCGGTAGAGGGCCATACAGTTCCTTGAAGTGAAAGACCCAGGCATCAGGACTGATATGAGACTCCAGATAAGGTGCTCGGTTCTGATCGCTGCAAGAAACCAGAAACCAGAACCGTTTGGAGTCATGAACCATAGCTGCCTCAAGTAAATTGCACCAAAGCCCCTTTTCATACTCGAGTTTGCTTTTATTACATGTAGAGACATAATGACGTCTAGCATTAATAATACCTTGTCTATCCTTTGACCTTAACATATCGACCAAGGTATTTTTGGCCTCCCTACATCTTATTAACCTGTTCTGTGCCTTGGACGAGATGATCTCGTCCAAGGCTACAGTTCCCCTGTGCCTTGGACGAGATCATCTTGTCCATGGCACAGGGGAACTTGGGGGCGCGCTAGCACACCCCCAGTGCACCCTCCTCCCCCCCCCCCCCCCAAGTCGGGGATGGAAGGGGAAGACCTTCCCCTTCCACCCCCGGCCCCCCCGCTCCCCCACTGTGACGTCAGCGCGCGCTTATTTGTCACAGGGGCCTCCCTCGTCGCGCTGGAAGCTCTGCTTCCAGCGCGATTGAAAGAGAAATGCAAAAGCATTTCTCTTTCAATCACTGGGGAGGCCCGGAGGGGCTTCAAAGGGAAGGAAAAGTATTTCCTTCCCTTTGAAGTCTCTCCGAGGGTTTCAAAAGCCGGATTGCTTGCAATCCGGCTTTTGAAACCCCACTAGACACCGGGGATTTTTTTTTTTTTTACTAAAATTCACATAAGGGAGCGACCCCTTGGGCAAGGGTCGCTCCCATGGGGGGCATTTTTTCTGGAAGGCCTTTTCTGCCCCCAGGGGGGGCAGAAACCTCTAGGCACCAGGGACCATTTTTTTTTTGTATTTTTTTTTTTTATGTTTCCTTTTTTTTTTTTTTGGTGGGGAGCGACCCCTTAGGCAAGGGTCGCTCCCCTTGGGGGAAAATTATATTTTGGCCATTTCTGCCCCCCCCCCTCCGGGGGCCGGCTGAGCTAGAGGCCAAACTCCACAGGTAGGCACTTTGCAAAAAACACCTCTGTTTTCTGTGAAAAAAGAGGTTGCGTCCACGTTGTGTTTTGGGCCATTTCCTTTCGTGGGCGCTAGGCCTACCCACAGAAGTGAGGTACCATTTTTATCAAGGGACTTAGGGGAACGCTGGGTGGAAGGAAATTTGTGGCTCCTCTCAGATTCCAGAACTTTCTGCCACAGAAATGTGAGGAACATGTGTTTTTTTAAGCCAAATTTTGAGGTTTGCAAAGGATTCTGGGTAACAGAACCTGGTCCGAGCCCCACAAGTCACCCCATCTTGGATTCCCCTAGGTCTCTAGTTTTCAAAAATGCATATGGTTGGTAGGTTTCCCTAGGTGCCGGCTGAGCTACAGGCCAAAATCCACAGGTAGGCACTGTTTTCTTCCAAAAATTTGGCTGTGTCCACGTTGCGCTTTGGGGCGTTTCCTGTCGCGGGCGCTAGGCCTACCCACACAAGTGAGGTATCATTTTTATCGGGAAACTTGGGGGAACGCTGGGTGGAAGGAAATTTTTGGCTCCTCTCAGATTCCCGAACTTTCTGCCACAGAAATGTGAGGAACATGTGTTTTTTTTAGCCAAATTTTGAGGTTTGCAAAGGATTCTGGGTAACAGAACCTGGTCCGAGCCCCGCAAGTCACCCCTCCTTGGATTCCCCTAGGTCTCTAGTTTTCAGAAATGCACAGGTTTGGTAGGTTTCCCTAGGTGCCGGCTGAGCTAGAGGCCAAAATCTACAGGTAGGCACTTCACAAAAAACACCTCTGTTTTCTTCCAAAAATTTGGATGTGTCCACGTTGCGCTTTGGGGCGTTTCCTGTCGCGGGCGCTAGGCCTACCGACACAAGTGAGGTATCATTTTTATCGGGAGACTTGGGGGAACGCTGGGTGGAAGGAAATTTGTGGCTCCTCTCAGATTCCAGAACTTTCTGCCACAGAAATGTGAGGAACATTTTTTTTTTTTTAGCCAAATTTTATGGTTTGCAAAGGATTCTGGGTAACAGAACCTGGTCCGAGCCCCGCAAGTCACCCCTCCTTGGATTCCCCTAGGTCTCTAGTTTTCAGAAATGCACAGGTTTGGTAGGTTTCCCTAGGTGCCGGCTGAGCTAGAGGCCAAAATCTACAGGTAGGCACTTCGCAAAAAACACCTTTTCTTCCAAAAATTTGGATGTGTCCACGTTGTGCTTTGGGGCGTTTCCTGTCGCGGGCGCTAGGCCTACCCACACAAGTGAGGTATCATTTTTATCGGGAGACTTGGGGGAACATAGATTAGCAAAACAAGTGTTATTGCCCCTTGTCTTTCTCTACATTTTTTCCTTCCAAATATAAGAGAGTGTGTAAAAAAGACATCTATTTGAGAAATGCCCTGTAATTCACATGCTAGTATGGTCACCCCGGAATTCAGAGATGTGCAAATAACCACTGCTCCTCAACACCTTATCTTGTGCCCTTTTTGGAAATACAAAGGTTTTCTTGATAGCAATTTTTTACTCTTTATATTTCAGCAAATGAATTGCTGTATACCCGGTATAGAATGAAAATGCACTGCAGGGTGCAGCTCAATTATTGGCTCTGGGTTCCTCGGGTTCTTGATGAACCTACAAGCCCTATATATCCCAGCAACCAGAGGAGTCCAGCAGACGTAACAGTATATTGCTTTCGATAATCTGACATTGAGGGGAAAAGTTAGAGTAAAACGTAGAGAAAAATTGATGTTTTTTTCACCTCAATTTCAATATTTTTCTTTTTCAGTTGTTATTTTCTGTAGGAAACCCTTGTAGGATCTACACAAATGACCCCTTGCTGAATTCAGAATTTTGTCTACTTTTCTGAAATGTTTAGGTGTCTGGGATCCAGCATTGGTTTCATGCCCATTTCTGTCACTGACTGGAAGGAGGCTGAAAGCACATAAAATTGCAAAAATGGGGTATGTCCCAGTAAAATGCCAAAATTGTGTTGAAAAATTGGGTTTTCTGATTCAAGTCTGCCTGTTCCTGAAAGCTGGGAAGCTGCTGAGTTTAGCACCGCAAACCCTTTGTTGATGCCATTTTCAGGGGAAAAACCACAAGCCTTCTTCTGCAGCCACTTTTTCCAATTTCTTTGATAAAAACGAAATTTTCCCTGTATTTTGGCCAATTTCTTGGCCTCCTTCAGGGGAACCCACAAAGTCTGGGTACCTCTAGAATCCCTAGGATGTTGGAAAAAAAGGACGCAAATTTGGCTTGGTTAGCTTATGTGGACAAAATGTTATGAGGGCCTAAGCGCGAACTGCCCTAAATAGGCAAAAAAAGGCCTGGCACAGGAGGGGGGAAAAGGCCTGGCAGCGAAGGGGTTAAACCATTTAGAATGAGGTTGGGTTCGGGAGTTAGTCGATGGCCTAGGACATTTGGTAATCAGCTCTTTCAGAGTAACAAAGAGGTCCAGATGAAGAGATAATACTTCAGTAGGAGCAAAAGTAAGGCTATCATCAAATAGCTGGTGAGAAAAAGTTAAGGCACACAATTTTTCTCGAAGCTTGTTTGATTGCGCAAAGGAGTCCCATCTTACCGTACGCCTGTTGCTAGACAACTCCATAGCAGTAGAAGAAGCAGGAGGAAATACGGCTCCTGCTAAAAGAGATCTCTTGTACGTGATCAGGAGAGGGGCATGGTCACTAGTGTAGGTGTCGCCCACTTCCACATCTAGTATATAATGCCAAGCTCTTAAATCAAAGAAAATGTAATCCAATTTATTACTATATGAGCCCCTATCACATTCATATGCCACAGGACAGAATATGTTTGACTACATTTTATCACCTGTCAAGTAGCTGCCTCCTTCTTCCTGAACATAACTGAAGGCATGCATAAGGAACCTTTACTGATAGCTGCCATGACAGCCACATGAGGCTCAGGAAGACATGTTTTTTTTGCGCCTTTAGTGCACTCACTGTGCGAAATCCAACTCCTTCCAGTTTGGATGCAAGTTGGTGGTTTCCGAGTATGCCTTGTGAGGCCTATCCCTCGGACTGAGCGGGCATATCTACCTTTGGAACTAAGTCAGCTATGCTGGGGAATCTTCGCTAACTTCCCTAAAGAGAACGTCATAAACTATGAAGAAGGGTAGTGTTTAACACACAGGGTAGTCTGTGAGAACGTAGCACATGTCCCAGCCACCGTTATGTGCAGTACTGTGACTGTAATGCACTTATCATACAGCAAATGGAACTTCTACTAAGTTATGATGGAGGATAAACATGGCAAACAGGTCAGACACCAACGCATATATGTCATTGTCCTTCAGTGCCAGCGTGTACTTCCTCAACTATCTGCCTTCTACCTGTGCAGTATCCCTGGGAAAGCACACCTACTGTAAGCTTTTCTTACCTGTTCATGTCTCTGTCCTCATCAGAGACCTAACTAATCCTGTAAAATTGCCAAGTGAACCTAAACTAATGCCATCCGCCATTAGCTACTTGAAGCTCAGATAAATATGTCTTTCATGCGCCATCCGTGCACTTACTGTGCTAAAACCAACTCCTTTCAGTTTATGGATGCAAGTTAGGGGTGTCAGAGTGTGCCTTGCAAGGCCTGTTCCTCGAACTGAGCAAGCATATCTAATTTGAAAGCAAGGCAGACATAATAGTGAATACTACCATATGTCTCTAAACTAAAAAGCCAAACAAATATACTGTGAGACTCATTCACCAACACTTCTACTTTTGCTTTGAAAGGGAGGCTACAAATTTGATTTGCACATTTTCAAGCAAGTGGAAATGTTGGTGAATGTCCCAAAGGTCATTTGTTTGACTTATTTAACTTACTCTGATTCTCATTGGCAATCAGGGTGGTCCTTGTGTTACATATATGTTTCCTAATAAGCACTTCAAACTTCAGTCACACCTTTAACATTTTGCCACACAGGTACCCCGTGACAATGTGGCATATTTTCTTTCCACTAGTACGTGCAGTGTGGGGACTATAATGCACGTTAATCGAACAGAACACCTACCACGTTCTGAGGGCGGATAAAGGTATCGAGTAGGCCATAAAGAAGTCAATAATTTCCTGAAGTAGATGAGCTTAAATTATGGGGCTGATTGCCTAACAAAGCAGTGGCCCATGGACGTTTGGCATCCATGCACAGCCACTGAAAGATTAACCCCACAGCAGCTCCACCACAGTCAATTTCCCAGAACTTTGCTTTAGTATGATACAGCGTAAAGCAAGTAGGGAAACAGAGGCCTTGCAGAGATGGGCACTGGCGACTGTTATTACGACTCTCCTGCCGCTTTACATGCTTCAAGCACACTTTACAGCGACGACATGGATGATACGTTTTGGGTGTTTTAAGAAAATGCAGTCAGCAAAGTGTCGCTCTTGCAGCCTTGCCTCATCCACTAGAACCTATGAAGTGGGGGCTGCTGCTTCTGTAGCAGCAGTGAAGCTTTCATTCTCAGAATACTGGAAGTCAAGGAAAGCCAGGAGTCTTCCTGTGGTTGTCTGACGATAAACAACATACACATTGTGTGTTGCCATCTGGTTCAGGTGGGTGAACAGTTTCTTGTACAAAGTGAATTTGAAGTGAACACGTATACATCACGCCTATCTGAGAACTTGACTGCGAACAGTTTGATGGAACTCAACACTGTACTCTGGGATTTCATGAACTTCTTGCAAACAAGCTCCTGCGGGAATCCTTTTCATTACCACAAAATGTACCACAGGCCACAGTGTCGGCTTTTTAGACAGAAATTGTACAGAAATTGTCCTCATAGATTATAACCTTCATGAAGGAGTGTCTGAACAAGTATCCATACAATCTTCCCTGTGACCCATAACGTGAGAGGGCAACCTACAGGGTTTAGCATGAAGTCCTTTCCTGTATGCACTCTTAAACTGTACACATAGCCAGAAGAGCGCTCTCACAGTACATACAACTTGATGCCATAGTGAGCTCTTTTGCTCTCAATGTACTGCCTGAACAGCAGCCGCCCTTTGTGCATGATCAAGGACTCATCGACTGCTTTATTCTTTCAAGGAGTATAAATGTCTGGAAACCTGGCAGACATATGTTCCAGACTGGCTGAATTGTGAACAACCTGTCATGGTCTGGAAGGTCCTGGGGCAAAGACCAAAACCACCCAGCAAAAGTGCCTTTCATCTCCCCATAGCCCCCTCACACATACATTTCATTTGTTTTAAAGCACAGGTAACGCCTGACTTTACTAATCCACTCAGCTATTCACATCAAATACAGATCTGTTCTTTGCAGCAAACATATAAGCCTTCTGAGCTACTTTGTGGCATCAAAACTGCCAGTAGACAAAAGTCTGATCTCTTTCTCTAGAAGGGACATAATCACAAGAGTTATCCTGACACTGTTATTTCTGCCTGAAAGCTATTCAACAAAGCGTTTGAAGAGTACTATACAGGTTATTAAAAGGGATGGGCACCATGCACTGTCCAGCAACTGGGGACCTTTGTAAGGGGAGAGAACTTAACACAATTGTCACAAGCAGATAAAGAGACATTAGAGGCTCCCCTGACAATGGTAGAGCTAGAAGCGGCCATGGCACAGATGTCTAGAAATAAAGCGCCCGGAATGGATGGCTTGCCAATAGAATATTATACTATTTATTCCAAATATTTGAAATCACATCTGCTGGAGGTGTTTGAAGAGGCATGGTCTCATAAATTACTCACATACTCACAGCGAGAAGCATTAATAGTGGTCCTGCCTTAACAGGGCCGCAATCTTACAGATGTTAAGTCATACAGACCACTCTAGCTACTAAACCTAGACTGCAAAATCCCTGCAAACAGATTAGCTCCCATAATACACACCTTAGTACATGAAGACCAGAACGGCTTCATTCCAAAACGTAACACATTCTTGAATATTCAGACTGCTGAGTATAATAGGGGCTACTCCACCAGAGGCACATGAAAATGTGGCAATGTCACTGGACATTGAGAAAGCATTTGATACACTGGGGTGGGACTACCTATTCGCAACGATGCAAAGTATGGGGTTCGGACCTAGCTATATAGGCTGGGTGCAGACATACGCAGAACCCAGGGCCAGAGTGAAGACAGGAGGCATCATATCAGACAGCTTCCCTATTGAAAGGGGCACCAGACAGGGTTGCCCACTATCTCCTTTATTGTTTGCCATAGCGATGGAACCACTGGCAACCAGGTTGCGCGCAGAGGGGGAGCGTTGGGGAGTGCTCAGTGCAGGAACTCGCCATATAGTTTCGCAATATGCAGATGATGCCCTGATATACGTGAGAAGGGGAAATTAAACCATACTGTTGGTGATATCCCTATTAGAGGAATTTGGAAGGATATCGGGATTGAAGGTGAACTGGGATAAGTCGTGTGTGTTCCCACTGACCGAATGGCCCACTGAGAACAGGGAGTTAGTACAAGAAGGGCTCTTGAAATGGTGCTTTGACACCTTCAAGTACCTGGGAGTTCATATATATATACTACAAGCCTGTCGACTTGAGGGACGGCAACTTGGGGCGCGCACTGAACTCTATAAAGGGGTCTCTACGTTTCTGGTGTGAACGGCCACTATTGCCTCTAGGCAGACTGGCAATAGCGAATGTTACTACTCCCCCCAACTTCTATACTTTTTTGCGGCATTGCCGGTCATAGTGCCTAAAAGTTTCTTCCGTGAAACGCAGCCCTACTGAGACTTATGTGGGGGGGGGTAGGAATCGAGTGGCTCTTGCCACACTACAGCACCTACTAAGTAAGGGCGGACTGGGAGCCCCAAACTTTGAATTGTACTTTGCCTCTGCACAGCTGCAGTAGATCCTAAACTGGATACACAGACCCAAGTCGGCTGAATCTACATGGATCATGAAACAGCTACATGGCAAACCACTGCTCACATGGCTGTCAAATACCTTGGCAAAAGGATCAGCTGGTAACCCATTAATGATAGCAGCACACGAATGCTGGACAAGGTACGTTCAAAAGGGTCGAACAGGGTTTCCATACTCCTCCCCCCCCCCCCCCCCCCCCCCCCTATCCCACTGGGACAAATCCCAGGAAGGGGGAACATAGATGGCATGTATTCCACTGCAGCTTGGGCAGAGGTGGGTATACTAATGGTGGGAGACTGCTTTGAGGAAGGAAAGCTAATGTTGTTTGAATCTGAGAGACCTCACCTCAGTGGGAACGGGTCAATTTATAGCATATTATTCTATATGCCATTTAATCAAGAAGGCGTGGACATCGGACCAGGAACCTATTATTTCCCCAGTGTTGCACCATATGCTGTCATACGACAATCAAAACAAAGTTATAACAAATATGTATAAAGTCTTAAACACATCCCCGTAAATGGATTAGAAAACATTAGAACACGATGGAACACTGTTTTACCGAACCAACTGACAGCTGAAGAATGGTCGCAGGCCCTAACTCATACCCGCAGTGTGTCAAACCCTAGGTTTCGATACACTCAATTTAATTACACGCATCAAACATACCTTGCACCTGCGCGGCTGAAGCGCATGTTTCCTGGGGCGGACTTCCAATGCCCTTGCTGTAGCTCCCCATCAGTCAACTTTTACCATATGGTCTGGGAGTGCGGACCCCTGGAAATGGAATGGCAGGGGTGGTGGCTGAGATTTCAGATATCACAGACATTATATTCACGCCGGATCCCGGCTCCTGTTTACTGGGAGTCAGGAAAAGGGATAAAAAGCACAAGTACATACATAGGTTTGCAGACCTAGCTTTTATAATGCATAAAAGGTTGATTGCTATGAATTGGAAAGGCCCTAAAGCACCGGATCTGAAAACGTGGCGTGCCTTAACATTGCGCTGGGCACGCACAAAATATCAGCTACTACGTAAGTTATTAGATGATGGTCAGAAGCACACTGGGTGTGATGCCTGGGAAACATTGATCGCCAAATTGGAGGTTAAAAATGATGAGCACCCACCATGAAACCTGGCGGTAACTCGGAAAAGTAGACAGTGAACAGACCACATATAACCCCGCACAGAACATGGATGCCCTACATGGAAGTAACATACACAATTGGTGCATACACACACAAACAGTCGACACTCCGGTTTGAGCCCTGACTCACTCGCGAATAGGATGTAAAATACAGGATGGTTTACGCCAACTGCTAAGTATGATACTAGATATATATCATGTGATTTAGCTGCGCGTTGCAAAACACGAACACTGGGAATGGGATTAGACCCAAGTTGTTAGTTATTTACGTTTTATGTTATATTAGATTAACTAAATTCTAATATGACAAACTGTAATTGCTGTCATTTGATGTGCAGAAAACAAAAACAAGACGTTAAAAAAAAAAAAAGTCTGAATGCTATCTATGCCTGAAAGATAGATAGATAGATAGATATATAGATATATAGATATATATATATATATATATATATATATATATATATATATATATATATATATATATATATTTTTTTTTTTTTTTGCTTCCTCCAAATGGCCCCCATCAAAGCGTGCTCTATTAATGTCAGGGATGGGCCAGCCCTGTGAAATATTTTTCCACCAAGCAACACGAGGTCAAACACGGCACACACAGGAAACCTTGTGTTTGTTGATTTATTCTTACAAAAGAGATGAATATCCCAAACTACACCAACGCGTTTCAACCAACAAAGGTCTTGATCATGGTCAGCAAGTGGTCCATTTACCACTCCATTTATAGTTTCTCCTAGTTTCTGCCATTATTGGGCATTCTGGGAGATATAGTTATAACACATTTTCTCATTATTTACAAATCGCCCTGTGATAATACCAAAAAATCTTTTTTACATCCCTCTTCCCCAATAATCCAACAAAACGTGAACTGAACAAATGTAACACATATTCAAAAAATTTATTAATTAAAACTGTTAAAACCAAATAGCTATTATTGTTAACTGTTGAACCTTTCCTTTTTTACATACAAGCTTTCACATTTTTTTAGATAAAAAATCTGACATTTTTCTGGGGAATTGTAAATATATACTCTGAGATTTTACGTAATCTCAGTACTTGGAAAGGAAAGAAAGAAAGGAAGGAAAGAAACAACATCACGTCAGAGGCAAAGGATATGCATATATGTGTATGTATGCATACCCTATTCTCAATACGAGTTGTTAACCACTTTTGAAATTTACTTTCGTATTATGTGGACTTCAAGACTGTTGCAGGGCAACAAATCTCTTGTTTTCTTACTCAACTTGTCTTAAGAGGATTTCCCTCTTAATCATTATCACTATCATTATCAAAATATTTTTATTATTATTCCATCTCCTTTCTGTTCTCTGACCAACATTTTACCTTCCCTATGATGTAAAACATATTTGTCTCAAAACATAAATATTTGTGTGAACACATTGAGTCAAATACAAAGACATTGTGTCTCTTACTGAGTAAGACATTTTGACACACCTTACAGATGACAGTAAAGCTCCTCATCCCCATTAATCCCATAGGGGGTCTTCGTTTGTAATCTGATTATAAACCTTGGTTCTAAACGTCTCAACTTTAGACCTCTATCACCTCCTCTTTCATGTTTTTTTTACCACCACTATCACAGAGAAACTCATGTGGAGCCAATCTGCTCCCACATGATTTTTCAAGTGTTTAGTCATCACATAATTACTATCATCATTTTGGACTGCTCTTATGTGTTCAAAAATTCGCTTTTTTAGAGGACTGATAGTACTACCCACATACCTCATACCACAGCGACATTCTATCACATATACCACAAATGTGGTGTCACATGTGATTCTTTCATAATTCGTGAAGATTCTACCATAGTAATCTTCTATTGTTTTCCTGTTTGTACCAATTTTGCATGCTTTGCATTTATTGCAACAAAAGAAACCCTTTTGTGTGGTTGTTCACCAATTGGATGGTAGTGGTGATTCAAAATGACTTTTCATTAGCTTGTCTTGCAACGATGGTGCTTTTCTGTATGTTATGTTAGGACGTTCACCTACTCTCTGACCAATATCTGTCTTTTTTTATCAGATGCCAGTGTCTGTTTAGAACATTCAAAGTTTGTGTATTTTCCTTAATGTAATCCAGAATCAAGCGTATCTCATTATCTTGTTCTTTTCTCCTCTGATTACCCGCTTGTACCAAGATTTCCTTTCTAGATTTGTCTTGCTTTTTGTTGTCCTTGCTTTACATCTCTGATCTTATATCCCCTAGATAAAAACCTAGCTTCCATTTCCTTATATTTCAACTCCATATCTTCTACATCAGAACAATTCCTTTTTTTCCTAATGAACTCCCCATATGGGTTACTCTTAAGGAGTGACCTAGGATGAAAACTTGAACCATGTAGAATACTGTTTGTGGATGTAGGTTTTCAATATAACGTAGTTTGAAGTGAGTTTTCTTTGATATATACCTCAACATCCAAAAATTCTATAGAGACCGTACTCATTTTATATGTAAATCGGAATCCTATGTTACTATTTAATTTGTCAAAGAACTCCACAAACAAATTTTCTGTACCACTCCAGATTAGGAATAGGTCATCTATATACCTCAACCAAACTGGGTCATGTTCCATGTAGCATTCGTTTTCTTCTCCCCAAGCTATAGTCTTTTCCCACCATCCCTTGGTTAAGTTCGCATAGCTTTGCGAAAATTATACCCCCATAGCTGTCCCACAAATATGTTGATTGAAAATGAAAACATTATTATGCAAGCATATTTCTACCATGATATTTATCGTTTCTGCAAGCATTTCTGAATGTTTCAAGAAGTTAATATTTATCTGTTGTAAAAAATATTTCACCGCCTTCATACCTATATCATGTGATACTGAGGTGTAAAGAGACACAACATCAATGGTGATTAATATGTAATTCTCCTGTCATGTTATACCTTCTAAACATCTTATAAAATCACCAGAATCTTTGATATATGAATTGAGGTCCGTTACCATTGGGGCCAAGAAGTAATCTACATATTCAGATATTTTTTCGTATAATGAAGCACAGCTAGAGATAATCCGTCTCCCTGTTTTTTTTTTTTTCAAAGTCTTATGAATTTTTGGTAAGAAATACAGAGTAGGCATCATTGGATTCATTTCTCATAAAGTTCAGTTCTTCCCCACTAATCAAACTTTCTACACACCACTTTTTCAACCTTTTATTCAATTCCAAAACTAAAGTATTCATGGGATTCTTTGTCAATTTTCGATAGTTAATTTCTTCCCCAAGTTGTTTGTATGCCTCCTCTAAATAGTCCTTTTTATCCCAAATCACTATATTTCCTCCTTTATATGCCGGTTTTATCACTCTGTCCTGATTTGCCATCAAGTTTTTCAAAGCCTCTCGTTGTTCTTTTGTTAGATTTTCTTGTGCTTTTTTGTTACCATCATATTGTATTTTCTCCAAATCACAACCAAATCATGAAAAATGTCAATCTTGTTTCCCGGTGCTAAAACTGGACAGAATTTGGATCTAGGCTTAAAGTTTGTATTGTCCCGTTCATAATCAATTCCCAATGTCGCACGTACCTGTGTTTCCGACATCATATCATCCTCCAAATTATGCAATAGATCATAAGCCGTTTTCAGATCAGATTTTTGCTCAATTATCATGTTTGATTTCCAACTTTCTATTGATTCCATTGTCACATTTAGTTCAGCGTTCCCTTCCATTTGTTCTATTGAGTTGACATTATTCATTTTCGTAAAATATTTGGCCAGTTTCAATTTGCGCACAAATTTATATAGATCAATCCTTGTTTGTACACAATCATAATGTTTTTCTGGACAGAAGCGTAAACCTTTTTGTAACACACTCTTTTCACTGTTAGCCGATAACTTGACATATTTACAATCAAATTTTCATCCTTTTCTTCCTTCATTTCCTCATGCTGCGTAGTGTGTAATCTTTTCCTCTTTCTTGTACTCCTTCTCTGGTCCTTGATGTTTCTGGTCTAGATACACCAGTTTCATTTCGTCTAAAAAAGTGGTCTTTTTTACACTCATGCTTGGTCCTTCTCCTTCACTCTGGTCAGTCTCAGATCCACTGTTTTCCGTACCTTCCACTTCCTCTAAATTAATTGCACCAATATGTACCTGTTGCTTCAAAATATCAAACCTTTTGGCAAA